>NW_025776212.1:0-140736 GCF_021130785.1 Homalodisca vitripennis | reverse complement strand
TATTGGGAGATGTTTGGCCTTTTTACTCTTTGACCTTGGAGGAATGTTATGAAGGCGATACAGGACCTCAAGGCTCAGCAGGTACAATCTTGTAAAGATTTCAATAACTCTTATGAAGCCTTAAACTCTAAAGTAGATGATAGCCTAAAAGTGAATACAGACCTCTCTGAAAAGTTAAGTAAGTTTATTACTATAATAGAGAGACTAGAATCAGAAAATGTGCAGCTCAAAGTAAAACTGCATGCCCTTGAGTCTAGGCTGGAAGAACAAGAGCAGTATACAAGAAGGAATTGTATTGAAATACAGGGTGTCCCTGTGAGAAATAATAATGTAATGGACACAGTCAAGGATGTTGGCAAAGCTCTTGGGATGGAGATCAAGGAGGAGATGATAGATGCTTGCCATACATTGGGCAAGAGGAAGGATGCTGAGGGACCTCCGGGAATAATTGTAAAATTTGTACGGAGGACTGATGCTGACAACCTTTTAAAGCAAAACGCCGAGCCAAGGCCCAATTCTCAACTAGACATCTCAACCTGGGAACTGACAACCCTGTTTACCTGAAACGAGTCCCTGACGCCAGCGAGGAGGATGCTCTTGAAAAAGGCACGAGACTTTCGACGGACCAACGGATACAAGTGGCTCTGGGTGAGAGGAGGCAAAATCCTGATGAGAAAAGAAGACAACGGACCAGTAATAAATGTGAAATGCCAGTCTGACCTTGATAGCTTGTAAGTACAGTTATTTATGTAAATAGTATAAATAGGAAAATAATTGAGTTTAGTTTTTATTGTTTGTTTATTTTTAGGTTTCTGGGTAATTTAGACCCAAAAAATGGGTTAGTTGTTTTGCACCTAAATATTCGTAGCCTTAGAGCAAATTTTGATTCGTTTTGGGTTGAGATTTCCTTGTTTTCGTATTTACCGAAAATAATTATCCTGTCGGAAGTTTGGATTTCTGAGACAGAAAAAACATTGTATTCAATTCCTAATTATAGTTTAATTTTGGCAAGCAAATGAAAATTCTAAGTCTGGTGGCATAGCTGTATTTATTAATGATAGCATATCAAATTTTGTAAGATATCCGGTGAGATTTGTGTCAGCTGATGTAATTGATTTTTCTATTGAATGTTATGGGGACAAATTTTCATATTATTGCTGTGTACAGACTACAACAGTCATACTGCTAATGTATTTGTCAATGAGCTGCAAACTTACCTACGAAAAAACCATATTAGAGCTTGCAAAAACTTAATGCTGAGATAGGAGACATGAATATAAATTTATTGGATAAGAAAAATTTAGTCATAGATGAGTACAGAACAGTATTATCGGAGAACGGAATGGAATCTTTTATTAACGAACCAACTCGCATAACTGAGCGGTCTCAAACATGTATTGACCCACATTTATATACGCATAACATAATAGAAAAAATATTTGAAATTGCAACAGAAGTTATAGAAAACGGCATAACAGATCATTGTATGTACAGGTGTTTGTTTACTTACAGTGCACCAGCTGCAGATAAGTCCAAGATCAATGACACTCCCACCTATTCGCATCAACAATGATGAGCTACTTAGATTATTAGATAATGCTGATTGGAGCAATGTTTTTGATACGAGAGATGCCAATGTGGCCTACAACCCATTTTCATGAAACCTTTAATACTATAATTGAACAAAGTAAATATTCTGTCGTTTATAAGAAAACAAATCAAGAGATTAAAACCTTGGATTAGTACAGAAATATGTAAAAAGATCAACACTAGAAATCGTCTCTGGAAAGAATTTAAAAACAATCCAAATAATGAACAATACTGCAACACTTGATAAAGAATTTAGAAATAATTTACAAATAGAAATAAGAGATCTTAAGGATAGATATTATAAAAATTTGTTTTAAGAAAATCAGGGAAATTCCAAGGGGACTTGGAGGGTTTTAAACGAAATTACTGGCCAGAAGACTAAATATCCATCTCCCATTATATTGGAACTGCCCAACCTAAAGATAAGTGATCCGCAGGAGGTTGCAAATGAATTTAATAACTACTTTCTCTCAGTGGCGAAAAATATGTGTAATGATATTAAAAAGCCCGATAATTTCAGTAAAAGTCCTTTGAAGAATAGTTTTGAGCAAACAAGAATGACTCATTCCATGTTTTTGACGCCTGTAACTGAAAATGACCTTTCAAAAATCATTCAATCATTAAAGAGTAACACTGCACCTGGCATTGATTGGAATGAGTTCTAAATTGTTGAAAGAAACTTATAAAAAATATGTACATGTGCTAGTTTACATTATTAACCTAACTTTTGAAACAGGAGTAATTTCCAGATAAACTGAAAGAAGCGGTCGTAATTCCAATCCATAAGAAAGATTCAAGGTCAATGTGCAGCAATTATAGACCAATATCCCTTCTATCCACAATGTCTAAAGTATATGAGAAAAGCAATTAAAGAGAGGCTTATTTTCGTATTTAGACCTAATCCAGTTCTTTTAGCAAAAATCAATATGGTTTTAGGAAAGGAAATCAGTACTGAAGTAGCAATCGTTGACTTTATGGAAAAAGTTTCACATGGTATAAATAATAATGAAAAGGTTACAGGGTTGTTTTTAGATATTGCAAAGGCATTTCGATACAGTTAATCACGATATTTTAATGAAAAAGTTAACATGATTGTGGTATAAGAGGAATCGTCCTATAAATTATTTGAAAGCTATCTGAAAAATAGAAGGCAGAGTGTTAGGGTAAATGGCCCATTTAAGTGGTTTTGGAATTATATACATTGTGGTGTCCTCAGGGTTCGGTGCTCGGTGCAATATAGTTTTCTAAATATATATAAATGATCTCTGCAATGGTAAATTCAAAGGGCAAATTATATCTTTTTGCCGATGATACAGCCCTAACCTACATTTCTAATGACATTAATATAATAGAGTATCAAATTAAATCTGATTTAGACTGTCTTGGATGGTGGTTCATTGAAAATCATATGATACTGAGTGCTGAAAAAACTAAATACGTCAACTTTGGCCTAAGAGGAAACGAAGAATTTATCAATGGAATTACTTATAAGTGCCCTGATTGCTTAACTGAGGCTAATGAGTGTGCATTGTACTGTAAAGAAATATGTGGAAGTCAGTCAATAAAATAATCTTGGAATTATTCTTGACTCTGATCTCAGTTGGAAAACCCACATTATGACCCTCAAAAATTAAAATAAATAACATATTGAGATATTTTTATTTTGTTAAAAATCTGTGCAATGGGGCTACTTTGAGAATGTTGTATTTTTCTTTAGTGCATAGCAGACTACAATATGGATTAATAAGCTGGGGTGGGACTTATGTCACAAACTTAAAACCATTGATAGTATTGCAAAAAAGTTTTTAAGGGATAGCATGTAAAAAACCACCTGACCACCCATCATCCTCCTTTATTCTGTCCATCAAAGAATTTTCAATTTGAGGCAGTTATATGTTTTCAAAGTATTGAAATTGTTTTTTTGTTAAAAGCCGAAAACTGTAATTCAATGGTTGTATATAAACAGAAATTACGAAGCTCAAATGATCTCTATGTTCCGAAGCCGAAAACGACCTTTTTCACTAAAACATTTTGCTTTCTTGCTCCAAAGTTTTATAATAAGTTACCTAACAATATTAAAGAAGTAAATTAGTTTGAATTTATTTTCATAAACTAGTCAAAAACTCTGGGTTTTGGAAATAGAGAGTATTGAGTCTCTCTTGTTCAATATTGTCCCACTAGTCATGATGTATGTGAGATTTTATTTAAAGCCCTAATCATGATTGTTTATAAGTATAATTGTATTGTATATTGATTGACTAATTGTATGTACTATGAAATAAGAAAACTTCGTCTTACCGTAGACTAAATTCTCAACAGCACAACCACTGCACTTATCAAACATCCAAATTTTAACTAATCACAACACACTATAACACTCAAAACACATCACATAATCATATAATGTATCACATAATTTTAGGTTATTATGCATTATCTACTCAGGACAGGTTGTGAACAGTTTGAGGTTGACGGTTCCAAAATAATTATCTTATCTATCAGCTGCTGATTTCTCAGTATGGTCAGGGAAAGATGGGGAGGGAACAAATCTTATTGAAGTTACGTAGAAGAACTATAAATTTATGTTCACACAAAGCTTTTATTTTGTACTTTCGAAATTAAACATTGTTCCTTTTCTATTCCTGTTTATTATTCTCTACAAATAGATCTTTAATTCAGTAACCCAATTTAGCCTATAACAAGATGTAATTTTAAGCTTGTGGTGTACCAACTGTATCTGAGTTTAGATTATTTAATAAATTTTGTTTCTTTGATTATTTTTTGTAATAACTTTCTGCTAACCGCTTTTACAATGTAAATTGAATGTGTAATTCTCCAATCAGGGCTAAGTCTTGGAGATTTCTCTTTCTCTTTCATACAAAACTATTGGTTAATGTACATAGTGTTTCTATTTTATTTGTTATTTGTCTAATTTTTAAACTATAGTCTTAAGTTTAGTAATCAAGGACAGACTGGTATTATGAATGAATTGTGTATACATATATATGTAAAATGTAAAAGAAAGAAAGAGAAATAAAGAAAAATTATTATTATTATTATTTATTATGTTACAACTCGTAAATCCGTTTATTGGTGAAAATTAAAACGTTATTAAACAAATGTAAAACTTCAACTTTGCTCGTAAAAAAATAAAAATAAATAAACAATCGTGTAATCCAAGTAATGTGCTTGTTCTGACTTTTTTGTAATTTTATAAAACATCAAATACAATTAGTAAGATCGGTGTGGTTGGATGGCATGTTACTCTCATGACTGTTTGAAGGTTATTTTTGACGATGGAAGGATTGTGAAGGAAACAGGATTTTTCCGGACATTTGCCATCGTTCAGTGAACCCAATTTGACAATAGAGGAGAAAAAACCCAGGTCGATCCTTGGGAAAGACGACACGGTCAAAATCTTACCTGCCGACAAAGGCAACGCTACTGTGGTACTTGACTCAGTAGCGTATAAAGAAAAGATTGCGGAAACTTTAAATACTGGCAAATATACAGTTTTAAATAAAGACCCGACTGATTCATTTGAACGCAAAGTAGCAAACACCTTAAGAAAACATAAAGAATTTTTTTTTCAGATAAATTTAGATCTAAATTAACTCCTCACCACTCAAAAATCCCCCATATGTATGGCCTTCCCAAAATCCACAAACCTACCATCCCCTCTCCAGCCCATCATTAGTTTCTCGTGATTCACCTTGCAGGGAATTGTCTAAAGTCCTCTTGGACATCTTAACGCCATTGGTAGGAAAAAACTGACTCTTTCATCAAAAATTCCAGGGATTTCGTAGAGAGGTCAAAATCCCTAAAGTTGACTGAAACTGACAAACTGGTAAGTTTTGATGTCGAAAAGTCTATTTACAAATGTACCAGTTCCAGAAACTCTCGGAATTATTAAATCACGTCTCAAAGAAGACCAAACATTAAAGGATAAAACTAAACTTCCCGTGCCAGTAATTATGGAACTGTTAGAACTATGCACTCATGCAATTATTTTGAGTTTAGAGGGTAAAATGTACCGTCAAGATGAGGGGATGGCAATGGGTTCTCCACTGTCTCCTATTTTTGCCAATATCTTTATGGAGGAATTCGAGCGAAAAGCTTTGTCTTCAGCTCAGTTCAAACCGAAGATTTTGGTGGAGGTATGTGGATGATACCTTTGTTATTTTTTCTCATGGAGACATTGAATTAAATAATTTTTTGAATCACATTAATAGTATTTCTCCTTCCATCCGCCTCACAAATGGAAGTGGAAGTCCAAAACAAGCTTCCCTTTTTGGATGTGTGTGTATTAAGAGATAGGGATGTCCTTAAGACAACTGTTTCTCTCGAAAGATAACACACACAGGAAAATATTTAAATTATCAATCCAACCATTAAAAAACTGTCAAAGAAGGAGTAGCCTACTCGTTTGTTTGATAGAGCAAAGAGCTTGTGCTCAGATAAAGATGGACTAAAAGAAGAATTTAAGAAAATTGAATCGGATCTCAGAAGCAATGGATACCCTCAATTAGTAATTAATAAGTGCAAACGAACCAGAAGAATCATTCCTGTCAGAAAAACAGAATTGTGATAAATTTGCGTTTATGTCAATCCCTTATGTGCCGGGATTATCGGAGAAAATTAGAAGAGTAGGTAGAAAGTACAACATTAGAACCGCGTTTTAAAACACACAACACTCTTAGACAAAGTATCGTAAAAACAAAACCAAAAAATGGCACACAGGATTCCAAAAACTGTGTTTACAGTATAAAATGAAGCTGCAATAGGGAATACATAGGCGGGACAAAAATACCACTAAACGTAAGGAATAAAAGAACACAAAGAAAACACGAGAAAGGGTTTCCACAAGGAAAAGTCAAAAAATTGCACACCATTGTTGGTCCGAAGACCATCATATGAATTGGGATGAAGCCCACATAATACATCGGGAACCACATTTCTTCAAAAGGAAATTAATTTAGGCAACCATACATTAAATTGGCAGACCAACCAATCAGTCATCAACCATCAGTCGAGATTAGGCCGCTTTGGTTGCCAATTTTAAAAAATGAACTAAAGAGAAAACCAAAAGTATCAAACGGATCGGATATTTGTAATAAACCAATGCGGAGTCACAATAAGGTTTTAAGAAGTTCATCTCGCATGAACCAATAATAACGAAAGGGCCCATTCCTGTCCAGCTTCCCTTGTATTTCCACCATCTTGTTTTAGCCAGCCGTCACGATTACCATTGGCTAGTCCCTCTGGTCAGTCGTAGGTGGTTGGTACACGAGTGAAGACGTAACTGTGACCTGTATTCCGTAGTTTAGTTTTAATGATTAGTGTTTTGTATAGTTTTGTATTAAGTGTATTTCTTTAGAGTTAGTGAAGTTGACACACAACATGTAGGTTGTGATTCCTGACTTATGCGTGCCACAACGTTTTAGTAAGATTTATTTTATTTTTAACCTAGTTTGTAATTATGTATTAGGTTAGTTCTTTACCTGAAGAAGAGATCAGAAGGCAGATTTTGAAACGTAAAAAAGGTGTTACTGTTTTCTTGTTTCACTGAACGATGGCAAATGTCCGTAAAAATCCTGTTTCCTTCATTCTCATGACATTTTGTGATTGGTAAAAATTCCCCGACAAATTTCACAAAAGAAATTGTCTATGATAATATATTGAAATGTTTCTTAAAAGTCCTAAATACCAATCAAGACATATATGGGGATTTTTTTTTAGAAAATAATTGGAATTTAAACCCAATAGAGTATGTAGATAGTAGCAACGAGTATTAGCCAAAACAAGCAACAAGCCAGCCTGTCCAAGTTGGGATTTTCTTTATAAAGTTGATATCACTGCAGTACTAATTCTTAACAAGTGTATATAAAGTATGATAATATGGTCCTAACACAGTAAAAATATAATGCACAAACACGTAATCGTTCAGGTAATAAACATGTTTCCTCAGCTATATAGTTTTTTGTATAAATAAATTTTTATTCTTTACTTTCGTTGGTATGTAACACTGTATGATCTGTAAAAATAAAAAAACTGCCTAAAAGTATGTTTAAAACAAATTTTTATAACATATTTGAAATGTTAATTTAAAAATTTTAAATAACCAACCATGGCTGAGATTAGGACTGCATGTGCTTAAAACGGTTGGCGTGCATTCACCACTGTTACTAGAAACAGTAGCAATGGCTGCAGTGAAACTGTTATGCGCACCCAGGTTAGAGCATTCCATGGTACTAAGGCCAGTACGTTGGCAGGTCGTCACCTTTCTACCATGTAATACTCCCCTCTCTTATTAGATTGGTTAATAGACATATATAGGTTGTCACGTGTGCGGCAATCTACCGTAGAGAATATGCACTTACTCGACAAGTGACTAATGTTGATCCAAAAATTATCACTAAAACGTATTACATTTTACAGTATAAATACTTGGTAACGGCGACTAAGTATTTCAAAATATGTTTTATAAAAATTAACATAGAAATCCTAATAGATTTTAAACAAGAAAAGAATATTTTTTTATTTGACAACTCCGTTAATGTTTTTAGGTTTGATATCATTTTCCGCCACCCCTATCGCCAGTCTTCCAAGTGCACTATGTGCTGACTTGAGATACGTAACAATATTTATATGTGTAGAAAAGTTTTGATTTAAAATTAGGATCTTTATATTATAAGAATTATTCTACAATCACTATATATTTAACTTTACAACCAAATTTTCCAAAACAATAAAATGATCTGTTACATTTAAAAGTACAAAGCCTCTATAATTTCGCAACAACGTTGTTATCGTAAGTTTAATCACTGAGGTGGGCACATTCTTATTTAAAAACAGTTTTTGCTTTTACTTTAGAGTATTAAATAAAATATTTTGTATTTGTACAACTGCTGATTGGTTTTGATTTTGCTTTGGTCAATATCATTCTTAATTTTTTGTAACTTAACATTTCTTCTGCGTATCAATTTTAAAACAATCGCTGTTTGAAACAAAAAACAAATAAGATCAAGCCTGAAAGATATGGAGAGAAAGGTATAGAACATCATAAAACACCATACATTAAAAGTACCCAACATTCAGACACAGACAAAAGGCAAAGCATCGTCAGTTAATAATAATAATTACAATTATATATATATATATATATATATATATATATATATATATATATATATATATATACACACTAAAATATTTAACGAAATGTATATGACATCTATAAAAGTTTTTCTTTCAAATTACTTAATTACCAACCTCGGCAGGGATTGGGACTGCCTGTGCTTAAAACTGTTGCTGTGCATTCCCCACTGTTACTATAACAAACAGAAATGGCTGCAGTGAAACTGTTATGCGCACCCAGGTTAGTGCATTCCATGGTATTAGGGCCAGTCCGTTGGCAGGTCGTCACCCTCCTACCATGTATTACTCCCCTCCCTTATTAGATTGGTTAAGTGAAATGTAGGTTAAGTCACGTGTGCTGTAATTTACTGTAGAGAATATGCACTTACTCGACAAGAGAATAATGTTCACCCGAATATTTATCACTAAAACGTTTTACATTTTACAGTATAAATACTTGGTAAGGGCGAGTAAGTATTTCAGAATATGTCTTTAAAAATTAATTGTTGATAAATATTCCAATTTTGGATTAAACAAGAACAGAATATTTTTATTTTACACTATGTTAATGTTTTTTTAGGTTAATATCATTTTTTGGTCCCGCCACCCCCTATCGCCATTCTTTCAAGTGCACTATGTGCTGACCTTGTAAATATGTAATAATATATTATGTGTAGATAAGTTAGATTTTAAATTAAAATTATAAATACGATAACAATTCCATGTTCACCAAATGTTTCTAAACTTTAAGACCAAAATTCCAAAACAATAAAATGATCGATGTTACATAAAAAAAGAAGTACACAGCCCCCTACAATTCGCAGCACTTTTAAGGTTTCGTAAGTTTTAGCGTCACTGTGGTGGACACATTATTATTCAGAACATTTAGCTGTTACATTTGGTAGTTAAATAAAATATTTTGTACAACTGCTGATTGGTTATTATGATTTTGCTTTGGGTCAATATCATTACGTCGGAGTGGCTTAATTTTTTGTAACTTAAAATTTCTTCTGCGTATCAATTTAAAAACAATCGCTGTTTAAAACAAAAAACAATAAGATCAAGCCTGAAAGATATGGAGAGAAAAGTATAGAACATCATAAAACACCATACATTAAAAGTACCCAACATTCAGACACAGACAAAAGGCAAAGCATCGTCAGTTTTAATAATAATAATTACAATTATATACATATACACTAAAATATTTAACGAAATGTATATGACATCTATAAAAGAAAAGTTTTACTTTCAAATTACTTAATTACCAACCTCGGCAGGGATTGGGACTGCCTGTGCTTAAAACTGTTGCTGTGCATTCACCACTGTTACTATAACCAACAGAAATAGCTGCAGTTAAACAGTTATGCACACCCCAGGTTAGAGCATTCCATGGTACTAGGGCCAGTCCGTTGGCAGGTCGTCACCCTCCTACCATGTAATTACTCCCCTCCCTTATTAGATTGGTTAAGTGAAATGTAGGTTAAGTCACGTGTGCTGTAATTTACTGTAGAGAATATGCACTTACTCGACAAGAGAATAATGTTCACCCGAATATTCTCACTAAAACGTTTTTACATTTTACAGTATAAATACTTAGTAAGGGCGAGTAAGTATTTCAGAATATGTTTTTAAAAATTAATATAAATATCGCATTAGGATTAAACAAGAACAGAATATTTTTATTTTACAACTATGTTAATGTATTTAGGTTTGATATCATTTTCCGCCAACCCTATCGCCAGTCTTTCAAGTGCACTATGTGCTGACTTGAAATATGTAATAATATATTATGTGTAGATAAGTTAGATTTTAAATTAAAATTTAAATACGATAACAATTCCATGTTCACCAAATGTTAAACTTTAAGACCAAAATTCCAAAACAATAAAATGATCTGTTACATTTAAAAGAAGTACACAGCCCCTACAATTCGCCAGCACTTTTTTTTCGTAAGTTTAGTCACTGTGGTGGACACATTATTATTCAGAACATTTAGCTGTTACTTTGGTAGTTAAATAAATATTTTGTACAACTGCTGATTGGTTCTGATTTTGCTTTGGTCAATATCATTCTTAATTTTTTGTAACTTAAAATTTCTTCTGCGTATCAATTTAAAAACAATCGCTGTTTAAAACAAAAACAAATAAGATCAAGCCTGAAAGATATGGAGAGAAAGGTATAGAACATCATAAAACACCATACATTAAAAGTACCCAACATTCAGACACAGACAAAAGGCAAAGTATCGTCAGTTAATAATAATAATTACAATTATATATATATATATATATATATATATATATATATATATACAGACTAAAATATTTAACGAAATGTATATGACATCTATAAAAGTTTTACTTTCAAATTACTTAATTACCAACCTCGGCAGGGATTGGGACTGCCTGTGCTTAAAACTGTTGCTGTGCATTCCCCACTGTTACTATAACAAACAGAAATGGCTGCAGTGAAACTGTTATGCGTACCCAGGTTAGTGAATTCCATGGTATTAGGGCCAGTCCGTTGGCAGGTCGTCACCCTCCTACTATGTATTACTCCCCTCACTTATTAGATTGGTTAAGTGAAATGTAGGTTAAGTCACGTGTGCTGTAATTTACTGTAGAGAATATGCACTTACTCGACAAGAGAATAATGTTCACCCGAATATTCTCACTAAATCGTTTTACATTTTACTGTATAAAGACTTTGTAACGGCGACTAAGTATTTCAGAATATGTTTTAAAAAATTAATATAGAAATCCTAGTAGATTTAAACAAGAAAAAAATATATATATTTGAGCACTACGTTAATGTATTTAGGTTTGATATCATTTTCCGCCAACCCTATCGCCAGTCTTTTCAAGTGCACTATGTGCTGACTTGAAATATGTTATAATATTACTAGCGGGCCCGGCGCGCTTTGCTGCGCATTTCAATAATTTTTTGCAAAAGTTGCCCGCGGCTTCGCACGCAATTTCCCCACGTTGAAAACAGTACACTTATATTCACTTATTCTTTTTCTATCGCATTCTAAAGATTGCTGAGATAATTGATAGTCGTTCCATCGTGAGCCTCTTGGGCGTATTATGAAGGTATGTACCATATTCCTGCCTCTATCTAGCTGTTACACCACGGCTTCGCACGCAAATCTTAAGAACCGAAGTCCTTATATTACTTAGTAAAATTTTTTTTTTTTACTATAATAAATTTTAGATTAAATTAGTTATATCTCCGATGCCACGATTGAGCTTGCTTTGTTGTCTCGATCGAGAGAATATGTACACACGGAGTTTTTGAGAACCATACTTCTGTCAAAAAAAACAACTAAGGTTGATTTTATAACATTCTTTATATTTGTAGCCAACGTAAGATAGTAATTATGATATCTGCATTACTCTTCTGATCAAGCATGAGCATGGTTTATATTAAATAAATATTGCAGTTAAAGGTGAATTTTTACGTCAAATTTGAATTGTATTATCTGGATAGTAAAGTCTATGTTTAACAGTGATTGCAAAAACAGTTTAAACAAAATTTGTCGTTTCTCTTAAGCTTACTCTATGCTTTAAAACTATAAGTGTAATATATGTTTACAAAGAACAGCTGATTAAAAATTTGAAAAGACGTTAACATATGTTTGCTGCAATGCATTTCTTATGGGTATTTCTGTAACCAGTGGGGCGGAATCCTGAATCGGGAAAGGGATGGGCATAGCTTATAAACCTTCTCCGTGGAAAAATACATATACTTACAAATTTTCATCATGATCGGTCCAATAGTTCACGATTCCATAAAGGACAAACATACAAACATTCATTTTTATATATATAGATATGCGTAGAAAAGTTTGATTTAAAATTAGGATCTTTATATTATAGAATTCTACTCGTACAATCACCATATATTTAACTTTACAACAAAAATTCCAAAACAATGAAATGATCTGTTACATTTAAAAGTAACACACCCCCTATAATTCGCAACACACGTTTTTTTTCCTAAGTTTAATCACTGAGGTGGGCACATTCTTATTCAGAACATTTAGCTGTTACTTTGGTAGTTAAAAAAATATTTTGTACAACTGCTGATTGGTATTGATTTTGCTTTGGTCAATATCATTCTTAATCTTTTGTAACTTAAAATTTCTTCTGCGTATCAATTTAAAAACAATCGCTGTTTAAAACAAAAAACAAATTAGATCAAGCCTGAAAGATATGGAGAGAAAGGTATAAGAACATCATAAAACACCATACATTAAAAGTACCCAACATTCAGACACAGACAAAAGGCAAAGCATCGTCAGCTAATAATAATAATTACTATAATATATATATATATATATATATATATATATATATATATATATATTTATTTATTTATTTATATTTTTGTGTGTGTATATTGTGTTTCTTTATTTGTTTACCGTGTAGCTTTTTATACTTTTACATAATTTTTCACTTATACATTACGGTACCTTGAAATTAAAATGTCAACCATATAAATGATGCTAACTTATTTCAGTCAAATATATAAGCAAAAATATAAAAAAATATAACTGACACAATAGAATATCAAGGGACTTGACATACAGTCATTAATATTATCTATTTTAGGACCTCCGTTTCACTTTTTAACCCCTTATCAATAACGTTGTTTTAAGAGGAAATTACACACCAACCATAAAATATGTACCTGTCAAGAGTTTTTCACAGACTGTTTGCCTTTTGCCCTTAGAATCTTTAGCGAGCTTCCTTGAACCAAGAGGACCTTGCGTACGGTCTCAAGTCTCTAGAACTTTCCATCGAGAGTTCCACACACGGACGGATTACAACACGATTTCTGTAAGGCCCCATCGCGTGCTTAATAGCGACACATAATGAAAAACATGTGTAGTATATCTATGTAAATAGAAAAAGCTTTCACCTGAATAAACAATTAGCTACAATTACAGTAAAATACTGCACATGATAAAACAGCAACATTGGCAGAGAAGAGATATCAAGTTATAACTGCGCTAGGAGAGACCATTTGTAAACTATTTTAGAATAAATTTCCTTTTCTTACCTAATATAGATAGGCCTTTCAAGGAAGACCGGCCTGTATTTCGTCTACGGAATCAAATATAACCTTAAATAAAATAGTATAGATGTGTAGACCACCTTAAAAAACGCAAAAAGAGTTCTTACGTAGAACAAGAAGTATCCTATTGACGTTTTACTATTCAAACTTTCAATGTTATCAGTAAAGTTAGTAATAATGTCGATTGACTGGTTCTTGTTTAGTTCGGTAATTATCAAAGAATACAAATCACAATGTTTATTAAAATTAGACTCATATTTCAATACTTAATAATATCAACGTGATTACTTAATACTACTTCTCAAGGCAATGTTTGTCAGATTTGGTAGAAGGGTAAAAAGACCTCCTAGGTCAGCCAACTACTCTATAAAATATAGCTTAGCATCTTTACGTGTATTATCTTTTAATAATAGCCACCGAGAATCCTACCTTTTATTTCAGTCGGCTTATATCAAACTTCTTTATTACCTTGTTTAAATACTTATTACTAAACACTTCTGTAGATAACCAAATTGTAATCAAAACACTGTTAGAAAATGTTTATTCAGTGTAGTTCCGTAAGTCACAATGAGGATCTAATGATAAATTGTATTATATTATCGTGTTGATGCAATAGATATCAGATACACCTTCTACAATAGATATCAGCACACATAAGACAAGCAGGTTTTTACTTTATTGTCTAACATGTACAAACCTAACATAATAAGAGATAATGCAAAGAGTAATACACGGTAGAAGGGCAACCCCTGCCAGGGGACAGACATTATTAACATGCGATGCTCTAAGTGGGTGTGAATAACGATTTTAATGTTGGGTATTGTACTTGATATAAATGTACAGCTACAGTTTTAAAAGCAGTCAAGTTTAACCAATAAAATATCAAAAAGCGTCCTAGGTGGTATGATGTAACGTGGTTAGAATAATTAATAAACGGGAGTGGGGTATATATCTGTGAAGCTTATTATACACCAAATAGCTGATCTGTATGTTGGTTTATAGCTAACACCCTAAAGAGCAGGTTTATGCGTACTAACAACCTATAATTATTTTTTAAAGTTTACTTTTCCGAAAAAAATATTTATTCCTTATAATTATGAAAAAATGTATTATTTATCCTTCCACGTAATTTTAATCTTTTTTATTTAAATCTTTATTAATCTAATGCCTCATTAAACTAGTGGGAAAATTACTGCTGCAAAATATTCATTTTCATTTTGATATATTTATTAAAAACCATAACTAATCAATTTTGGTTCCTTTACTTTGTACATGATCTTTATTTTATAAAAACAGCAATTATAACCAGGAATATAATATTTTAATAAATATAATTTTAAACTATCTGTCGGTGTTTTGGACTATCTACAGTGCTGGTGTTATATAGATGGATATTCATTCACAATAAACAAAACAATACAGTAATTTCTTTATAGCCCTCTGTTACATAGTATTTCTACAGTCCATAACTAAAGCTAAGATCGATAAAATAACTCAAAGATTTGGACCTACCAGATTGAAGAGTTTAGCCTGAAGGTGTAGACTTTCCCTTGTTGAGTTCCTGCTTTCAACAAACGTTGAGAATTCCAGATTGTAGTCGATCTATGATTTCAGTTGTACTAGCTATAACCCCTGTTTAACAGGAACCCAATCACAAGTATAAGTTTACACTGAACTAACTACCGTAATTAAATATTGAAAATAAGGAGATCTCATAATCTGTTTTCATGGAGACTACGATAAGTATTGTTAGGTAACATACGTTTAAATCTAGAATAATTTACGTTTGTTTTCTGTTAAGTATAATAAAAGTGTATCGCAAAAAAACTGTTTGTAGTATTAATGTGCTTCTCAAGAACTATTGCATTAGGCTTTAATTTCTTTCTATTTTAATTAAATATATGGGATTCAATTCAATGATTAAAGTTTCGTATATAAAAGAGTTTATGTAAAATTAAGTAAGCAAAATAAGATTGGGAAATTAATAATAAAGAGTGAAAGAGGTTTTTAAAATATGATATTGAATATATTCTAGATTCGTAGCTACGAGATCAGCCCCAGACGAGGTTTTTCTCAACAAGCGTCTTGTTGAGACCTACAATTCTTGCCAAATATTTTATTGTCCCTTGTATATCGTTATTCACCTTAAACCTTCGGGTGTTGTGAAGTCAGATTCAAATATTGTATCTGCAAACAATGTTCAAAGAATTTAAAAAATACATTTTAATACGATGATTGTTTCTGTTAAAAGTACTATTACTCGCCACTGATACAGTGATATAAAAATAAAAGATGAAACGAAAATTTAACATAGTTTATTAATTAATTAATTTCATTTGCATTA
Source organism: Homalodisca vitripennis (assembly GCF_021130785.1). Lineage (NCBI taxonomy): Eukaryota > Metazoa > Arthropoda > Insecta > Hemiptera > Cicadellidae > Homalodisca > Homalodisca vitripennis. The sequence goes on along the minus strand of NW_025776212.1, from coordinate 124,583 downwards.
TAACAAATATATTATATTTTATTGCTTATTATATTTACTATTACATTTCTGTAGTTTGCTTAGCAGCGTACAACGATAGGATAATCTAGTTTCCATTATAATATAAATATTCGTATTTTATAACAGGTGATAGTAAAATTTATAAGTATATTCATTGACAGAATGAGACTAATAGGAAGGAATACATGCAGTTAGTTGTAAAACTTAAATCCTTGAAAATACATAGTTATTACATTATAGTTAAGGAAGATAACATTTTAAACGATTCTTAAACAAATTAAAATTCCGAGTGATTAATGTGATTAAAAGGAGGCCATTAAAATATAATAAAAATAAACTTAAACCCCAAATTGTTCCTTTAGAATCTCCCGATCAACAAATATTCCATTCCTATGAATGCATTTAGCATTGGAAATCCATTTTATATTTGAGAGCAGTCTTATAAACATAGGGCTGCATATCACCCTGTACAATGGTTTTAATTAATTGCGATACATATTAATTACAGTTTAGATCATCCGTAACTTTAATCACTGGAAGTGAAACAAATTACAATGTCATTTTAACTTTACATTTAATTTCTAACATTATTGTAAGGAATATAAGTCTTATAAAGTTTTGAAATGTAATTAATACAAAATTTATGTGACATTAAATTAAATTAGTTCCATAAATAATGTATGTCTAATTTAAAATAATGTGTATCGTAATATATTAAACAATAGTTTATAGATATATTTTCATATATCAACGATTAGTGTCCATTTTGGAGAATTTGAAGACGATGAGAAAAATATTAGAGGTTTAGTTACCACATTCACAACATGAAGCAAAATTTTAGGTTGTTGCTGTGCAGATTTCCTATTCAAAACAAATTAATTACAACACAATACAACTATCAACTGAGAAAATTAAAACAGTGAGACCATATGTTACATTTAAACGAAATACTCAGACACATATTCTCTAATACGTTAATTTGATTAGGTCCAGTCACTTAGGTGGACACATTCTTCGTCCAGAACATTTAGCTGCAACTTTGATAGTTAAAAAGCTATTTGGTGTTAGGTTTTGATTTTGGTCGGTAGAATCCTTTTATCTTTTGTAAGTCGACATTGTTTCTGCACATCTCTTTTAAATTAAATTACGGCGAAAAAAAGGACAAGTAAGAGTAAATAAAGCCTGAAAAATATGCAGAGAAAAGTCTACTACATCGTAAAAAACGTTACATTAAAACAACTAACCGTCAGACACAGAAATAAATTTCAATTCACCGTCGGATGGTAATATATGTCACGATAATATAAGTCAGCAAAACATGTCACGAAGAAAATGTATATAAGATAAAATTTTACTTTAAAAACTTACAATGACCAACCTTAGCAGGGATTGGGACTGCCTGTGCTTAAAATAGTAGTCGTGCGTTCACCAGTGTTATTAGAACCAACAGCGACGACTGCAGAGAAACTGTTATGCACACCCAGGTTAGAGCATTATATTGTACTAGGGCCAGTCCTTGAGCAGATAGTCGCCCTTCTAACATGTAATACTCCCCTCCCTTATTAGGTTGGTTTGGTATTTGAGATATATAGTTTACGTCACATGTGCTGCAATCTACCGCATACAATATGCACTTCCTCAACAAGAAAAGAATGTACATCCGTAAATTCTTACTAAGGCGTATTGAACTTTACAGTATAATTACTTGATAACATCGTTTAATGTTTTCAGATTTTATAATACTTAATTATTATTGAAGGCCGAGTAGATTTGGACAATAAAAGAGTATTTTATATGACAAAAAGGTTGATATTAAAAGGAAATCTATTCTATTCTCGGTTAAAATTTAAGTAATATAAATATAGAGCTTTCTTCATAAGTTATTAAATTTGACTGAGGATTTCTTGTTCAATTCCACCCAATCTTTCAAGTGCACACAATGTGCTGACTTGAGAGATGTATCAACAGAACCGTTATATATTATAGATCTGAATATTGATATTGAATTAATATTAGGATCTGATATGTTGAGAATTCCACGTTCCCAGATATAAAACGATATGACCAGTGCTAATCATTGGACTAACCTTTTCATAAAGATTAAATTGTCATCGGGTAAAAACGACTAAATATTAAAAACTATTTAGAATTTAGTTTCTATTTGAATTTATAACAATGAAATTCGTAGATTTGGTATGCTCGTGGAATCATTCCCTTTATTTAATATTCTTAGTAATATCCTCCGTTCATAATTTCCGTCCAGTTCTCACTGATATTGTGTTGGAAGTTAGCCCACGACCACAGGGAGTGGAGGCTACCACACTCTGATGGTCTTCTTGGAGAAACACATAGAGGCAATAAATTGGTGTCGTCAAAGGAGACGGAACGAGAACTAACTCGTGATTAAATATTTAATTGAGTTCCAGCAGTGGAAAACGAAATTGTGTGTGCTGATATTAAAGGAGATTTTGAAACTAAACTGGTAAATGTACCTAACCCTGTTACGCCATCAGAGCCTCGGGGAAAAGCTGGGGGATCACTATTGCTAGTGCTAGTTGCTAGTGCGGCTAGTGATCTCGCACTAATGTAATTCCGCCGTTTCTTTATCACAGACAGATTGATGAACAGCCTTTTCTTTTGGACACTGGAGCAAATGTACATTTATCCCAAATCTCTGCTATAGAGGAGAAGGTTGAGGAAAAGCTGTGAGCGCTTTGCAGTGAATAACACATACATTCCGCCTACGGTTTGGTAGCATAGTGGCTGGTGTCCATACAGTGATTACATACTGCCAAATACCGTTGCATACTGATAAATATACAGTAAAGTAAGTAGGTTATAGTATTAGTGCATTCCTCCTACGGTTTTGGTAACGTAGAATATATATATTTCCGACTTTATATGAAGTTTAATGATAGCTGAAGTATTCAAAACCCATTGTTGATTACTAAACTTCTGTTCCAATAAGATTGGACTAGTGGATATCTGATGACATTCTATGGTTGACGAAACAACCTCGCTTCTGACAAGTGGCATGAGATAGTGGTAACGCTTGTAACTTTTGTATATGAATTTTATTCCAAATAAGAAAGCATTAATGCATGTAAACATAAACATCTAGTACAGCTCTTACAACATTGTCTGGTTGAATCAGATAGTACAGTTACAACGCAGGATGACCTACGCATGTTCATATAAAGATTATAAATGACACAATCAATCTGGAGTTTACTGGTTGACCTGGAAAAAATCGATTGTCAACCACGCTACTTTTAGTGGAATCAAAACGATACAGCATCGAAAGGTATACAAACTATTAAACTGGCAATTTTCCTTCAAACTTTTTCCGGGCTCTTTATACTTAATACTGACATTTAGGTAATATTTTAATTGCTGCCAGGCAATTAAAAGGGAGAGAAAATCGGTAGTTTAGATATCGACATATAATTAAAATTATATTTACTTGTCTGGGTATCATTTTTATTGTGTAAAGCGAAAGAAATATAATTTAATAAAAATCTAAATATTTCATATTTTTATTCTATTGATACTTTTCTATGTCGACTACCACCACAACTCTCAACACTCATGATTTTATTTCTAAGATAAACTTTTACAAAAATTTCAAGAATAAGGTTGAGTACTTGAACTATAACAATTGGCTCTGGAATACAAGTTAAAACAATAAACAAGTGAAGAAATACTTTTCAAAGTAAATATCATAAGAGAGAAATTTTAGAAGAGGTCTGGCAATGAGCAATGGTGGAGCCAATTTAAAAGGTAAATAGCTTTATTATTACATTCTTACACTCGCACAGTTTATATTTTCCTTTGTGTGTGTGTCTAGATACTAAACACACCTTTGTTCACTCTGAAAAGCCAAATTTAGAAGAAATTAAGAACGCCTGAGGAAATACACTTGAATTTTGTCTGTGACAAATGCAAAACTATCTGGCGTATAACTTAATTGTAGAGTGATAAGTGTTTTTAATTTATGCAAATATCTAATCATCTGTACTGCCTCAGCGGTAGTGATAATAATGGGCATGCATGAGACGTAGTGGCCGTAGTCCGTACAGTAATTACATATGCAGTAAAATAAGTATGTTATAGTACTTTTGATGTCCACAGTATTACAGGTAATACTCGTAAGTAAAATGAGTTACTTACTACAATCTAAACTCAAGTCTTAATTAATTGTTTAACACCAATATTAAGACAAAATCTAAAACCATATATGCAAGACAACATCTACGTTAGTTATATTCAATGAAAAATTTTATTTTTTACTTATCCATTTGAAGAATATTCTAGACAAAGCAACTGAGGTTCAGCCGTGGTATTTGGGTCATAGGCCGGAAGAAGACTGAATGTGAACTCTTCTAACTTTGTCCGTATGAACTTGAAGCAAAACCACTCAAAATACCACTAAATTAAAAAATGTTTAAAAATTATTAGGTTTTAAAATATAGGTTTCATGGTTACAAGGAGTATTTATTGTTTGTTAAGAAATAGACTTATCGTAAGGCTTAATTTACAGTTATATTAATTATCAAGAAGAAGAAATTGTAACTTTACACCAGGATTTTAAATGTTCAAGGTGCATTTAAATAATACAAACATCACTTACCTATGCTTGAGTCATCAATAAAATACACCAAAAATATGTTTTTTGCTTTAAAAAAGTTTTCCACAGAGGAGAAAAACTGCATTTCCTTCTAAATATGTTGTTGAATTTTGACAGTTTAAACCAGATTTTTAGGATGGTTAGAAATTAGGTACCTTGAACAAAAAGCGAATTTAAACATGTTTATAAAAGAATATTTTGAATTTTGTATAGGGTAAGTAATAAAATACAAATATTTTAATCCAACCTGAGAAAAAGTTTTATTTCGTATTTTTTATCTTTCCCATTTCCCAAGCGGTACCTAAATAGTACAGAATGTATTAATTTCTTAGTAAAATCCTTTAGGCTGGTTGTGTATTTATACTAAGCAAATTGGCTCCCAGTTCCTGAAATAAAACTGTTATATTTTTGTAGTTCAGGGGTTTACTTTCATAAGTATTGGAATTCATGAATGTGAATTATATACAACGTGTCACTTGTTAACTATATTACTTTTTGCTGTAGACCTAAATACTTATATTTCATCATTACATATGTCATCTGTAAGTTTCCTTAAAAATTATAATTAGATGACAACTTTAATTTTGTTATTTATTAAAAAAATAATTAAAAAAGACACTCATCTATTTGGTGTAATAACTTTTGTTCTTTATTTTTATTTTAAAATACGACGTTCTTGTCTTTTTTTAATTTAGCTTAAAACTTATACTTTATATTAAAAAATTTTTAATCACGATCATACAAATTATATATAACTTACTAACATCATTTCCAATAGTTATTAAATTTTTGTAGCTCTTCCCTGATGCCACGGGAAACTTGTTGTTAAAATTAAAATTTGTAGATTATTATAATAAGTTTTTATATGATGTTATATTTTTACAGGTTGAGATAGAAGAGACCTTATGGTCCATACTAGACGTCACAAATAACTAATTCTTTTCTTGAGATACAGAAGGCTTTTTATTGTCATAACAGTTTCTGTAGATTTGAATTTGATGTAGTTAAAATATATATATAACAAACCTTAAATTAGTACTATATGAATGTTATATGCCTTCATGGTCTATATTTTGTAAGTGTAACATGATGAAATACATTTATTTAACAGTAACATAGGTTTTTGTATCCCAATGATATAAATTGTCTAGCGAAATACATATATTTCGGAAAATCTTTAAGGGATTGATAATATTAATCTTTTAAAATCAGGATAAAGGAGATAAAACAACATTAAATACAAACAAGCGTCCATGATAGAAATCTGATATAATTTAATATTCAAATATTACAACTGCAGGAGTGTCCGCACGAATGTAAGATCCTGGGTCTTAAAGCAAACATTGTTCCTGACTGTCGCTTTTCATCAGTACTGTAAATTTGTGTATATAATTTGTATTAATCATCCCCTTTGATATGCTCACATGCCTTTAATATATTCATGCATGTATGGTGACAGAAGAGGTTACATCGAGGGTCTCACTCAACTTAGTGACTTGACAAATTAATACGACCTCTCTGATATACAATAAGGAATTAAATATATTCTGTTAATGTGTATGTGACTGAACTACTTTAAACGACTGGACCGATTTTGATGAAATTTTTGTGTGTGTTGAAGGGGATTCGAGAATGGTTTAGATTCACAATTTTGTCCTATTTAAATAGCCTATTTAATTAAATTTTGATTTATAAATATTGTTGTTGATATTGGACTGTTTTACACTGGATCCGGCAGATTGCGCTACGAACGTAAAAAATTAAACTGATACTTGACAGCTGTGAACACTTCAGCTGAAGTTCATCAAAGAGGCAGAAACATGTGTTTATATTTAAATTTTAGTAAATATTAAATTGTTGTAAAGTGCTTAATCAGTAGTGTAAAGCAGATTGCAAATACGAGGTTATTTAATTTTAAATTTAGATTGTGCCAATGATCAATAATCCATCTAGTACAATAGACATGCTATTTATAACGCTGTTATAACAACTACCTTATTGTAAAAAAGCTGTGAATGTTTGCACATAACGTAATCTAATCTGGTTAGTTCCTTAAACATTGTGTATGGCCCTTTTTCTGTAGTTATTGAAAAGTAAATGGAGATAACATACTCTTGCCCTAATACTTGAAGCATATACCTCTAATACATATTTAGTGATCGGTAAAAATATTAAATTCACTTAATCATCAAAATTCAACCTAAGTTAGATTCCGAAAACAACATATGAGAGTTGTTTTGGTCAGGGCAACAGCATAGATATATTGTAGAACCGTAAATAGATTAGACTGGAAGTGAATTTTAACGACTAGAACGGACCCATATTGACCGCAGCAACTTTTTAGTTGTACGATACACTTTCGTCATTGGGATAAAATTGCTAACTCTTATTGATACTGAAGCCATCGAGGAACTTTAATAAACTATCATGGAATGTGTAAGGGAAATGCTAATTTTATTGGAATAGCTTTGAGTGACTATAGATTATCTCTAGACTGTTTATTATGTAATAGAAAAAGAATACTTTTTCGACAGTAAATTGCGTGCGAAGCCGTGAGTAACTGCTAGTTTTGAATAGATCTTTACAGAAGAATAAAAATATAAACCTATTACAGAAAGTTGTGTTTAACAAATAGATAATGCAGGGCCAGTCGTATGCCGGAGTATCGTAAAATAAATAGTTTCATTAATTAGGACATGCTTGTTTTAGTTTTTGCAGAACGACTAGAATTTTACCCAACACAGACAATAGTTATTGGCAAAATGGTAGTGGCCAAGCTAAGCGATATGCATGCAACCTTGGCGAAGCCTATTACAACAAAACGTGGAGCAGCGTACTTGTACCTTGTATATATAAGCAATCAATAAAATACATGGATGTGATCCATGTAAAAACACCTGAATAGTGAAACATGTAGAGTTGGGAATTTTTATAAGAAATCACAAACAACCATGCTGGACTAACTTATCTCGTAGTTGCCTACATAGAATCTAATTCTACTGATGTAATATATACAAATTGAAAAGTTCATGTTTCAATTATATATGTGCTAAACATTTAATCATTTTTTCAGGGTAAATGTTTGTCATTTTTCACCAAGAAACAATAAAAACCATCGACAAGGTACTCTGAAAATCATAAAAAATTAACAGATTTTGACATTAAAATGGATCAATAAAATACCAACATATCGTGACCTGATGTAAACTGCAATATATTATAATTTTAAGAAAACAAGGAGCAAGCTCATTAATGTATACGTTGAAGACAAATACCCCTTCGGATTTTAGAGCATTTAAGAAAATGTTGTTAATAATTTATAAGCGTTACTGGATATACAACTTTCTTCAATACAATTTTACTTATTTTTATGTCAGCTGTGCAACAGAGATTTAATTTAAACATTTTACACCTGCTGGCTTAATATAATGTTATGTGTTATGTTTACATTCAGTTTTCTTATTAATAACGTGTTTTTACATATTAATTTGTCGTTTCTAGCAAATCAAGAAACAGTGTATACAAATTTTGCAGTAAACTATTTCGGAGACGAAAATCAGTTACATTGCTCTAAGGTGAAACACTGTTTATTTAACAAAGCATACAGGCGTCTTCTGTATGAAAACCACTTTTACATGAAGGAAACAGGATTTTTCCGGACATTTGCCATCGTTCAGTGAAACAAGAAAACAGTAACACTACGTTTCGAGATCTGCAATCTGATCTCTTCTTCAGGTAAAGAACTAACCTAATACATAATTACAAACTAAGTTAAAATAAACAAATCTTACTAAAGCGTTGTGGCACGCCTAAGTCAGGAATCACAACCTACATGTTGTTGTCAACTTCACTAACACTAAAGACATGCACTTAATACAAAACTATACAAAACATAAAATAATTAAAAGTAAACTACGGAATACAGGTCACATTGCGTCTTCACTCGTCTACTGACCACCTACGACTGACCAGAGGGACTAGCCAATGGCAATCGTGACGGCTGGCTAAAACAAGATGGCGGAAATACAAGGGAAGGGGAACAGGAATGGGCCCTTTCGTTATTATTGGTTCATGCGAGATGAACTTCTTAAAAACCATATTGTGACTCCGCATTGGTTTATTACAAATATCCGGTCCGTTTGATACTTTTGGTTTTCTCTTTAGTTCTTTTTTTAGAATTGGCAACCAAAGCGGCCTAATCTCGACTGATGGTTGACTGATTGGTTGGTCTGACAATTTAATGTATGTTGCCTCAATTAATTTCCTTTTGAAGAAATGTGGTTCCCGATGTATTATGTGGGCTTCATCCCAATTCATATGATGGTCTTCGGACCAACAATGGTGTGCAATTTTTGACTTTTCTGTGAAACCCTTTCTCGTGTTTTCTTTGTGTTCTTTTATCCTTACGTTTAGTGGTCTTTTTGTCTCGCCTATGTATTCCCTATTGCAGCTACTACATTTTATACTGTAAACACAGTTTTTGGAATCCTGTGTGCCATTTTTTGGTTTTGTTTTTACGAGACTTTGTCTAAGAGTGTTGTGTGTTTTAAACGCGGTTCTAATGTTGTACTTTCTACCTACTCTTCTAATTTTCTCCGATAATCCCGGCACATAAGGGATTGACATAAACGCAAATTTATCACAAATCTGTTTTTCTGACTCAGGAATGATTCTTCTGGTTCGTTTGCACTTATTAATTACTAATTGAGGGTATCCATTGCTTCTGAGATCCGATTCAATTTTCTTAAATTCTTCTTTTAGTCCATCTTTATCTGAGCACAAGCTCTTTGCTCTATCAAACAACGAGTAGGCTACTCCTTCTTTGACAGATTTTTGATGGTTGGATTGATAATTTTAAATATTTTCCTGTGTGTGTTATCTTTCGAAAAACAGTTGTCTTAAGGACATCCCTATCTCTTAATACACACACAATCCAAAAAGGGAAGCTTGTTTTGGACTTCCACTTCCATTGTGAGGCGGATGGAAGGAGAAATACTATTAATGTGATTCAAAAAATTATTTAATTCAATGTCTCCATGAGAAAAAATAACAAAGGTATCATCCACATACCTCCACCAAATCTTCGGTTTGAACTGAGCTGAAGACAAAGCTTTTCGCTCGAATTCCTCCATAAAGATATTGGCGAAAATAGGAGACAGTGGAGAACCCATTGCCATCCCCTCATCTTGACGGTAAATTTTACCCTCTAACTCAAAATAATTGCATTGAGTACATAGTTCTAACAGTTCCATAATTACTGGCACGGGAAGTTTAGTTCTATCCTTTAATGTTTGGTCTTCTTCGAGGACGTGATTTAATAATTCCGAGAGTTTCTGGAACTGGTACATTTGTAAATAGACTTTCGACATCAAAACTTACCAGTTTGTAAGTTTCAGACAACTTTAGGGATTTTGACTTCTCTACGAAATCCCTGGAATTTTTGATGAAAGAGTCAGTTTTTCCTACCAATGGCGTTAAGATGTCCAAGAGGACTTTAGACAATTCCCTGCAAGCTGAATCACGAGAACTAATGATGGGCCGAAGAGGGATGGTAGGTTTGTGGATTTTGGGAAGGCCATACATATGGGGGATTTTTGAGTGGTGAGGAGTTAATTTAGATCTAAATTTATCTGAAAAAAATTCTTTATGTTTTCTTAAGGTGTTTGCTACTTTGCGTTCAAATGAATCAGTCGGGTCTTTATTTAAAACTGTATATTTGCCAGTATTTAAAGTTTCCGCAATCTTTTCTTTATACGCTACTGAGTCAAGTACCACAGTAGCGTTGCCTTTGTCGGCAGGTAAGATTTTGACCGTGTCGTCTTTCCCAAGGATCGACCTGGCCTTTTTCTCCTCTATTGTCAAATTGGGTTTTGTGGGAGGAATTTTTCTGAATAAAAGACTGGCCTCACAACGAAACCGGTCACCCTGTTCCTCAGGTAACTGTGAAACAGCCGACTCGATTCCAGTTACGAAATCCAGTGCCTTTACCGATTTTTGTGCCACAGAAAAGTTTAAACCCTTGGATAAGACTGATATTTCCGCTTCATTCAGGATTTTTGAAGAGAGGTTGATTACATTTTTATTATTTGCATCCGTATTTACGTTGCCATCCTTAGGCAAATCACATTTTTTAGGCCTAATTTTTTCCAGTTTGGAGATTTTCTTTTTCTTATCTGTTTCAGAAACTTTTATACATCTATTTTGGATGCTTTCGAGAATGTTGTTGAATTCTGTACCGATCAGTGTTTTTAATTCAGTTTTTTTACACTCAATACTATTTTGGAGGAGGTATCTTTCACGATGATGATATGCAATTCTTTCTTTAAGTAAAGATTTAGAAGCAGAAGACAAAATTTTACTGGCTTTCCTACTATAAAAAGGAGTTTTTAGAGTTAACCCTATAGGCATAAGGTCTTCAACCTTACATTTATGCAAGAAAGTTAAATGATTAATGTGTTTAGTTAATTTAAGAAGCAAGCTCTCAAGGTCTTTGATTTGTTTACTGGTTCCGGGTCCGTACCGAGAATCAATTCTTTGTTTAAAGGTTATTTTTGACGATGGAAGGATTGTGAAGGAAACAGGATTTTTCCGGACATTTGCCATCGTTCAGTGAAACAAGAAAACAGTAACACTACGTTTCGAGATCTGCAATCTGATCTCTTCTTCAGGTAAAGAACTAACCTAATACATAATTACAAACTAAGTTAAAATAAACAAATCTTACTGAAGCGTTGTGGCACGCCTAAGTCAGGAATCACAACCTACATGTTGTTGTCAACTTCACTAACACTAAAGACATGCACTTAATACAAAACTATACAAAACAAATTGTCAGACCAACCAATCAGTCAACCATAAGTCGAGATTAGGCCGCTTTGGTTGCCAATTCTAAAAAATGAACTAAAGAGAAAACCAAAAGTATCAAACGGACCGGATATTTGTAATAAACCAATGCGGAGTCACAATATGGTTTTAAGAAGTTCATCTCGCATGAACCAATAATAACGAAAGGGCCCATTCCTGTTCCCCTTCCCTTGTATTTCCGCCATCTTGTTTTAGCCAGCCGTCACGATTGCCATTGGCTAGTCCCTCTGGTCAGTCGTAGGTGGTCAGTAGACGAGTGAAGACGCATTGTGACCTGTATTCCGTAGTTTACTTTTAATTATTTTATGTTTTGTATAGTTTTGTATTAAGTGCATGTCTTTAGTGTTAGTGAAGTTGACAACAACATGTAGGTTGTGATTCCTGACTTAGGCGTGCCACAACGCTTTAGTAAGATTTGTTTATTTTAACTTAGTTTGTAATTATGTATTAGGTATTTACAATGCTTGACAAACTTGAAACTCATGGCATTCGAGGCGTGCCTCTCCAGTGGCTCAGGTCATTTTTAAGCCACAGAACCCAAATTGTCCAGATCGCAAACAAATTATCTGAACCAATTCACCTGAGCTATGGTGTCCCACAGGGCTCAATTCTCAGTCCAATTCTCTTCCTGATCTATGTCAATGACGTAGGTTCATCACTTCTGCACGGAAAACTTGTGCAGTATGCTGATGACACGACTCTCTGTTTCACTAGCAAATCAAAATTGATTCTGGAACAGCAGAGCTTTATTGAGATCAACAACTGCGTCCAACATTTCAACAGCCTCAATCTTAAGACAAATTCTGCAAAGTCTAATTTTCTAAATTTTTGCTTTGCGATCAGTAGACAGGCATGACGAGCCAGCTGTTATGTTGGCTGACACAATGCTGGAAGAAGTCTACTGCTCGAAATTCCTGGGAATATACCTAGATCGAGGGTTGACTTGGAATAATCATATCGATCACGTTTGCTCCAAATTGGCCTCAGGCATTTATGTTTTGAGGTCTCTAGCCAAATACTGCCCTATTCAGGTTCTAATGATGGCGTATTATGGCTTGATTTACCCCCATCTCACTTACGGGTTGGTGTTGTGGGGAGCTTGTGCAAACAATCAATTTATGAGAGTGTTCAAGCTGCAAAAACAAGCGATCCGCATTATCGCTCTGTTGAAATTTAGAGAGTCGTGTAAGGAAGCCTTCAAAAATTTACAACTGTTGACGCTGCCCAGTCTCTACATCTTGGAAGCAACTATGTTTTGTATGTCTAAATGTACCATGACGAATGGCCGAGACATACATGCGTATGAGACTAGAGGCAGAGATAACTACCGAACTGGTAGACACAGAACGGTAGTTTATGAACGCTTGCCTTCACAGGCGGGTGTTCATTTCGTCAACAAATTACCAAATTCAATAAAAAACGCTCCAACGCCCAAGTTGTTAAAAACTCGTTTGAAACGCTTTTTAGTGTCACAAGCACTTTATAATGTAGACGAGTTTTTGGCATATGATTGGGAGACCACCAATTAAAAAGACTGACTGAACCCGTCGCTGGAAGTGGGAATCATTGGCGAATGAATGGATGTATGTAAATTAGTAAATTGTATGTCTGAATGAGATCTATTGTGGGGTGTATGACAAAATTCTAGCAAGTAAAAAGTTGACTTTTGCCATGCATTATAGAATGTTCCGGTAATAAAAATCTGATTGATTGATTGATTGATTGAGGTTAGTTCTTTACCTGAAGAAGAGATCAGATTGCAGATCTCGAAACGTAGTGTTACTGTTTTCTTGTTTCACTGAACGATGGCAAATGTCCGGAAAAATCCTGTTTCCTTCACAATCCTTCCATCGTCAAAAATAACCTTTAAACAAAGAATTGATTCTCGGTACGGACCCGGAACCAGTAAAACAAATCAAAGACCTTGAGAGCTTGCTTCTTAAATTAACTAAACACATTAATCATTTAACTTTCTTGCATAAATGTAAGGTTGAAGACCTTATGCCTATAGGGTTAACTCTAAAAACTCCTTTTCATAGTAGGAAAGCCAGTAAAATTTTGTCTTCTGCTTCTAAATCTTTACTTAAAGAAAGAATTGCATATCATCATCGTGAAAGATACCTCCTCCAAAATAGTATTGAGTGTAAAAAAACTGAATTAAAAACACTGATCGGTACAGAATTCAACAACATTCTCGAAAGCATCCAAAATAGATGTATAAAAGTTTCTGAAACAGATAAGAAAAAGAAAATCTCCAAACTGGAAAAAATTAGGCCTAAAAAATGTGATTTGCCTAAGGATGGCAACGTAAATACGGATGCAAATAATAAAAATGTAATCAACCTCTCTTCAAAAATCCTGAATGAAGCGGAAATATCAGTCTTATCCAAGGGTTTAAACTTTTCTGTGGCACAAAAATCGGTAAAGGCACTGGATTTCGTAACTGGAATCGAGTCGGCTGTTTCACAGTTACCTGAGGAACAGGGTGACCGGTTTCGTTGTGAGGCCAGTCTTTTATTCAGAAAAATTCCTCCCACAAAACCCAATTTGACAATAGAGGAGAAAAAGGCCAGGTCGATCCTTGGGAAAGACGACACGGTCAAAATCTTACCTGCCGACAAAGGCAACGCTACTGTGGTACTTGACTCAGTAGCGTATAAAGAAAAGATTGCGGAAACTTTAAATACTGGCAAATATACAGTTTTAAATAAAGACCCGACTGATTCATTTGAACGCAAAGTAGCAAACACCTTAAGAAAACATAAAGAATTTTTTTCAGATAAATTTAGATCTAAATTAACTCCTCACCACTCAAAAATCCCCCATATGTATGGCCTTCCCAAAATCCACAAACCTACCATCCCTCTTCGGCCCATCATTATTTCTCGTGATTCAGCTTGCAGGGAATTGTCTAAAGTCCTCTTGGACATCTTAACGCCATTGGTAGGAAAAACTGACTCTTTCATCAAAAATTCCAGGGATTTCGTAGAGAAGTCAAAATCCCTAAAGTTGACTGAAACTTACAAACTGGTAAGTTTTGATGTCGAAAGTCTATTTACAAATGTACCAGTTCCAAAAACTCTCGGAATTATTAAATCACGTCTCAAAGAAGACCAAACATTAAAGGATAGAACTAAACTTCCCGTGCCAGTAATTATGGAACTGTTAGAACTATGCACTCAATGCAATTATTTTGAGTTAGAGGGTAAAATTTACCGTCAAGATGAGGGGATGGCAATGGGTTCTCCACTGTCTCCTATTTTCGCCAATATCTTTATGGAGGAATTCGAGCGAAAAGCTTTGGCTTCAGCTCAGTTCAAACCGAAGATTTGGTGGAGGTATGTGGATGATACCTTTGTTATTTTTTCTCATGGAGACATTGAATTAAATAATTTTTTGAATCACATTAATAGTATTTCTCCTTCCATCCGCCTCACAATGGAAGTGGAAGTCCAAAACAAGCTTCCCTTTTTGGATGTGTGTGTATTAAGAGATAGGGATGTCCTTAAGACAACTGTTTTTCGAAAGATAACACACACAGGAAAATATTTAAATTATCAATCCAACCATCAAAAATCTGTCAAAGAAGGAGTAGCCTACTCGTTGTTTGATAGAGCAAAGAGCTTGTGCTCAGATAAAGATGGACTAAAAGAAGAATTTAAGAAAATTGAATCGGATCTCAGAAGCAATGGATACCCTCAATTAGTAATTAATAAGTGCAAACGAACCAGAAGAATCATTCCTGAGTCAGAAAAACAGATTTGTGATAAATTTGCGTTTATGTCAATCCCTTATGTGCCGGGATTATCGGAGAAAATTAGAAGAGTAGGTAGAAAGTACAACATTAGAACCGCGTTTAAAAACACACAACACTCTTAGACAAAGTCTCGTAAAAAACAAAACCAAAAAATGGCACACAGGATTCCAAAAACTGTGTTTACAGTATAAAATGTAGCTGCAATAGGGAATACATAGGCGAGACAAAAAGACCACTAAACGTAAGGATAAAAGAACACAAAGAAAACACGAGAAAGGGTTTCACAGAAAAGTCAAAAATTGCACACCATTGTTGGTCCGAAGACCATCATATGAATTGGGATGAAGCCCACATAATACATCGGGAACCACATTTCTTCAAAAGGAAATTAATTGAGGCAACATACATTAAATTGTCAGACCAACCAATCAGTCAACCATCAGTCGAGATTAGGCCGCTTTGGTTGCCAATTCTAAAAAATGAACTAAAGAGAAAACCAAAAGTATCAAACGGACCGGATATTTGTAATAAACCAATGCGGAGTCACAATATGGTTTTAAGAAGTTCATCTCGCATGAACCAATAATAACGAAAGGGCCCATTCCTGTTCCCCTTCCCTTGTATTTCCGCCATCTTGTTTTAGCCAGCCGTCACGATTGCCATTGGCTAGTCCCTCTGGTCAGTCGTAGGTGGTCAGTAGACGAGTGAAGACGCATTGTGACCTGTATTCCGTAGTTTACTTTTAATGATTAATGTTTTGTATAGTTTTTGTATTAAGTGCATGTCTTTAGTGTTAGTGAAGTTGACAACAACATGTAGGTTTTGATTCCTGACTTAGGCGTGCCACAACGCTTTAGTAAGATTTGTTTATCTTAACTTAGTTTGTAATTATGTATTAGGTTAGTTCTTTACCTGAAGAAGAGATCAGATTGCAGATCTCGAAACGTAGTGTTACTGTTTTCTTGTTTCACTGAACGATGGCAAATGTCCGGAAAAATCCTGTTTCCTTCACAATCCTTCCATCGTCAAAAATAACCTTTAAACACTTTTACATGTTCGACATGTTGTCATAGTGGTTTGATATAACATGGACTTATATGAGGAGTGCTGTCTCCCTGTGAGAGGTTACAACAGTTAGTGTAAGTTAACATACTCGTCAAATTAAATATGGAATTTTCACTAAATCTTCAAATCCGAGTCTCTGCAAGAAGAACCTAAAGGTACGCTTGGAAACGTTCTCGAAATCGTAAATAAAAATATTTTATTTGCTTTCTCGTTTGCTGCCCTTGTTGTGCATGTATACTTTATGTTTATTGTAATTAAATTAGCATGGGTTACAGAAACTATCATTAGTCTACAAAATAATAAAACAGCTTAACTGTTGGTTTTTACGAAATATTTATAAATTCGATATTTTTATCGGATACAAAGTACACGGACACTTATAACATTTAGAATTTCACATGTTCTCAATTAATTAGCAAACTGTTAACATGCGTAAACATAAATACATTTTAAATCTTTGGTGTTTAACCTATAGTGATATCCATGTATGTAGAATTGTTAAAAGGGTATTAATTTACTTGAGTTATATGAGGTAAAGGTTTCAGGTTGTATTGTTTGCAACTGTTCTATTATTGTAGATTCTTTTAGAATGATTTGCTTGTAGTTGTGTTAAAAATTTAATCTTTTTTGCGTGAGAATAGAGCATATGTGTAATTTAATCTAACAAGAGTAAGGCCTCACCATCAAAATCTAGTACAAAATTATCTTATAGTTTGAAAGACTGATTCATAGATATCATGCACGGCTAATATAAGTGATGAATAAAACGCGTTTTATTTTTAGCAAAATTAAGCAGAGATTTTTAATGTTATTGTAGTCAAGTCAGACAATCATCAACATTTTTCTTTAGAACACGTGATAGAATATGTATAAAAAGAATGGACAAAGCGCACTACAAGAAATTAATTGATATAGATTTCATAACATTCCAACTCTGTAATCACAGTTTTATATAGGAAATAACAACTAATTGCAAGTAATGTGCTTTGTAGTTTTGTGGTATACTGATAACTATTGCATCCATAGTAAGATCGTTAGGAATTTATAATTAGTTGATGAGACAGAATCAGTTGATTTCCCCGTGCAAACCAAACTGTAGGTGAAATTTTAGCTAGGCTTAATATACCCTGGAGACATCGGTTACAGCAGCCAGAGATTATCATTATGTTATCAATTGTTTATATTAGTGTTAACAAATGTTTCTAAGAACATTTAAAGAGATAATATGATCTTTTAATACTGTAAAACTGTTTAGTATAAATTGAAATATGTTGGTTAAAAGTAAAAATTTATAATGATTAAATTAATTTGTATGCTTTTTTAAGCTAAATTAAAAAATAATATATTCGCTAAAAAATAATATTTTTTTTAGTATCAGGTTTACCATTGATGGATGGTCATGAATGAAGGTTGATCGTTGGTGTATATAGTTTATTATACATTTTCAGTAATATAGAAGGAATTAATAAATCAAAATAATAAATTTTGGAGTAAAGGAAAGCATTCAGAAGAAAGGAAAGCAATGATTTGGACGACACTGGTATGCAGAAACTCTAATTTTGTTATATTCACTCCTGCAGGCATAATAGGTTAATCACACTCTCTCCAGCTCTGTGTTAATCATAATGTTCCATATAACTCTATTATCTCGTGTAACTATAATTATAATTTATCAAATCAGCTGATATGTGAAACTCAAACTATGTTAGAAGTCATCGCGTGCCAAATAACTCTAAATGATTACAAAATGATGACAGTGCCAGAAATGGGAAACATGAAAATCATGGAAACAAGAAAAATCATGAAGCCTCGTCTAAAATATTATAAATCAGTAAAAGTTATATTGCGGCGCTGCTCCAGTACTGGTGTTATAAGAGGTTCAACCAATTCTTTCAGGTGAAAAGCTTTTAAAGTTCGAAATGAGGCTTCTGTAGTTCAATTTAGCGATGTTATGTTTATGTAAACCCCTTCAGAAGCGAGATGCAGCGTGGTGTAAAATATTGCTACGGAATTCAGGTTATGTCGCCACACCATTTCCGTGCAAACATCTTTAGTTCTTCTATTTAAAGCTATCCAGAGTCCAAAATCATAGAAAAATGCTATAAAAAAAAATCAAGCTGAATTTTGTATGCACACATTACTGAAGTTTCATTTATAATGCAGTGCAATTATCAAATCACTTGCGCATTCATAGCTAATAGAAGAATTTAGTTTTGTTAAATAGTAGTATTGACATAAATAGCTTCTCTTTCTCATCAGTGACTCTTTTCTCAAAAAGTAATTTTGTAAGGTATTTTTTCAAATAAGTATTTAAGGTACAAAATTTACATAAGTCAAAAACGTAAGCTTTATAGCACATAATATAAAATTATGTTTTCAATAAGGTAAGGTAAAAAAGTTTAAAATCACAAAATCCATTATAAATTGAATTCTTTATAAGAACGCATCAGGTTAAGTAATTATATTAACGTAGTGATGTACTGAAATATATAAAAAGTGTCAAGAACTTGTTGATTTAAATAGGTAGCAATATTTGTAAGTGCCTGAATAAATATAACTTGATATTGTTTTCTACAGCAGTTGCCCATCAGAAAATGGACACACGACCCGAATGAGTTCTCGAAAAACAATACTTGTTGTAATTACGTGACTACATTATTCGTTCTCCCATAAAAACTCCAAACTCAGGTCACGTGGTAGCATCTAAACTAAAAAAAAACTAAACAATTATCAGCCCATCAAAAGAAAAAAAATTATCGTAACATACGTAGCTCTTATTCTTGCATATATTTTATAGCCTACTACATAAAAAATGTAATGGTGACGACAAGGCATAAATGACGTAAATTACGGAGAGAAAAATTGATTAGATTTCGTTATAAAAACTACCTTTCCAGGAATCAACACTGCTTTATTCAATGATCTTCGGTTATCTTGAATGGTCCGCCCAATTTAGTGGAAAATATCCTAATAATATAATCCTAAAAATAAATTGAAATGGTTGATAGTTTGACTTAATATACAGGACTTTAATAGAATTATAAACGTTTCATATTTTATTAAATAGGAATATATCATATTTTTTGTTATATTTTATGCTATCAATTTTATTCCTAGGAGACAATAAATGTAATAGTGTGTTAGGGAATAGGACCTCAAGACATAGACCTCCGTAACATAGAAATTACAAATGTTTTTAACATTATGAGTAATTTGAATTATATTAATAATTATTATGAAATGTTCTCATATAAACAAACATTAAACTAATAAAAAATATTGTGCCATTCTGAAACAAAAATTGCAGCCAAATTCATTATAGTATTATTAAATAGAGCAATACAGTACTTAATGTATGTATCGTGTGTATTAGTGTGAGTGGGGCGGCCTCCTGCCGCATTGTTGACGACATCACCCTGTAACAATCAGAAAATACAGCATATAATAACGTATAATTTTAAACCACAAAGTTCCCAAAACCTATATAATTACAGATATATACATTAATTAAATAAATATTTATAATATTATGTATATTCATGGAACAAATATGTAAACTTAAGTTTAGTATAAGCAGAGACATTTAGTATACCTTAATATGTTGTGTAATGGAGAATAATTGTTTCAGTTATGGGTAGTTCTACACGCACGCATACTTTCACACTTATCCATTCAATTATCATTCATACTTTGCGTGTTTTGCAACACACGTGGATATCTTTACGTGATAGTGTCAAGGAGGGGACGTCAAGCCAACGCAGGACCGAAGCCACCTGAAAATAATCAGAACAAAACTCTCGAATCATAAATATAATACTTATCATTAGGCTGCTTTATTTATAATACCTTATAAAAGAGTGTTATTAAAGTCTTGGGATTTGACTAAAACTGTAGTTTCAGAATGGCATTACATTTTATCCTGAATTGTCCCAGATACTTACGTTACCGTGTCATCTTGCGTGAAGGATAAGTAATATAGCTTCCTGAAACATGATTTTAAATTAATAATAAAAACATAATAAGTAGCATGAGTATAATATTAAAAACAAGAATTTATAACAAAATATTTGATTTTGCTACATTTGTGATTCTTTTGGAAATAAATTATAGTGTTGACAGCATATTAAATAAAGTGTCCCTTTTGAACAACATCATTCAATCTGTTGACGTATACTTTGAATAGTAAAGACCCAAGGGTTGATCCATGAGGGCCTCTAAATGTAATTTTAATTTATATCATACGAAATTTTGTGAGCTAGACAATTTTATCTAGTAAATATGCTTTATCTTTGAGATAAAAGCAAGCCGAATACGTGATTGGAAGACGATAGCCTAACTTTTTCAATTTGAGGAAAAATTTTAATTGCTCCACATAGTCTAATTCCTTAGCAATTTCTAGATAAATGACTGTAACAGGTGTACATCATTACAAAATATATTTTTAAAAAAAAAAACTCTACAGGGCTATTAAGCGCAACAATTGGATTATACTTATATAAACACCGATGTGGTTTTAAAGTATTTAAAGGACTAATAGGTCCTCTGGTAGTTCGTATATACCCTTTTAACATTTTACTGAAAAAAAACTAGTAGCATTAAAATTTAACGATAGTTTCCGGTTGACAATATTTCAGTTTCCTTTTAAAACACTTTAGAAATACTCAAACACATAATCCCTAATATATTAATATCATTTAAAATCCGGTCACTCAAGGAAATATTATTCGCTTAGAACATTTAGCTGTTATTTTTGCAGTTAAATAACTAATTTGTGCAACATCTGCTGTTTGGTTTCGATTTTACTTTGATCGGTAGCATCCTTAATTTTTGGTAAGTTGACATTGTTTCTGCACATCACTTTAAAAAAAACTACTGTGAAAATAAAGAACAAGTAGGAATAAGTAGACCAAGCCTGAAAGATATGCAGAGAAAATTCAACATCATAAAACACGTTAAATTAAAAGCAACCAACCGTCACCGTCAGGTAATAATATAGACGGAAAAATATCGGAATCTTAAAGGAAATGTATATGAGATCTATTAATGTTTTACTTTCAAAATATTTAATTACCAACTTTGGCAGGGATTGGGACTGCCTGTTCTTAAAAAAGTTACCGTGCATTCACCACTGTTACTAGAACCAACAGCTATGGCTGCAGTGACACTGATATGCGCACCCAGGTTAGAGCATTACACGGTTCTAGGGCAAATCCTTGGGCAAGCCGTACCCTTTTACCATGTAATACTCCCCTCCCTTATTAGATTGGTGAGTTGAAATAGCTCGGTTTACGTCACGTCTGCTGCTATCTGTCGCAGAAAATATGCATCCACTCGACAAGAGTATAATGTAGAACCGTAATTTCTCTTTGTAACTCATTGAACTGTATGGTATAAATACTTTATGAAAGCGTTGTTTTCTTTTTGGATTATATATTCCATAAATATTAAGTAGCCCAAGTAGACTGAGGTAAGAAATGAGAATTTTTATAAAAAGAACCGGTTGAGATAAATAAAAAACTTATTTAATTCTTGGTTACCATTTTAATATTTATGATAAAGGCGCTACTCGTTATGATTGTCTGGTTTGTGTCGCTGTAGTGGATAATCTTGCAAAGTCTTTAAAGTGCACTAAGTGTGTGTTACGTAGGTCGTCACCCTCCTACCATGTAATACTCCCCTCCCTTATTAGGTTAGTAAATTGAGATATGTAGGTTGTCACGTGTGTCGCTATCTACCGCAGGCAATAAGAATGTACGCTACAAAAAATAATGTACATCCGTAAATTCTCACTTAGACGTGTTGAATTTTACAGTATAAATACTTTATAACGGTCACTAAGTGTTTCAGAATAATTCTTTTTAGATTATTACTGAAGTCAGAAAAATCAGAAAAGACAGAATGTAATAGTGTATCATGATAAACCATAGAGTTCCTAAAACAAATATATTTACAGAAATATACCTTCATTAAATAAATATTTTTAATATTAAGTATATTCATGGAACAAATGTGTAAACTTAAATCTAATATTAGCAGAAAAATTTAGTTACCTTAATATGTTGTGTAGTGGAGAATTATTGTTGTAGTTAAATGTAGTTCTACACGCACGCATACTTTCTCACGTTTCCATTCAATCATCACTCATACTTTGTGTGTTTTGCCACATACGTGGGGAGTGTTACGTGATAATATAAAAGAGGGGACGTCAAGCCAGCGCAGGACCGAAGCCACCTGGAAATAATCAGAACAAAACTCTTGAATCACAAAAATGACATAAATTAGTAGGCTGATTGATATAATACCGTATAAAAGAGAGTAATAACAGAATGGCAATATTTCACTCATTTAACCTAAAATGGCATTATTTTAACTAAAGCAACCCAAATACTTACGGTACTGTGTCATCTCGCATAGAGCATAAGTAATATACCTCGCTGAAGCATAATTTCATATTAATAATCAAAACATAATGAGTAAAATATTAAACTAATACTTAACATAGATAATATTGTAGTGGTGTAAAGTGAATATATATAAGTTCCGGTATCCAAGTTGTCTAAGACGTTGAACTTTGGATCTGAGCAAGAGATAGCACAGGTTAAAGATTAGTTTTTCACTTAAAAATTAAAATTAATATATATGATCTATTTAAACTAAGTGGTGTTAAGGTTTCTTCAAATGTCTGATGGAAGTATCATTTAAAGAAAAACAATCTATTATAGTTTGATAAAACGTCGTTGCTATGACATGTTTACGCAATTAATCTTTGTCATTGTGCATTGTATTAATAGAGATACAAAAAAACCATTGTGTCACAAATACATTTTTATTAATACGATAGGTAATGCTTGAGTAATTAATTATAAGGGAAATCTTATAGAAATACGTAACCTTAAATTATAATTTTTTTATTAGTTATTATTAAAATTAAATTCTTATTTTAATTTATTATTTTTTAGAGATAAAAACAGAATATTAATTATAATATTTTCTTCTCTACTTTCAGCAGAGTGTAGTGCTTGGTTATCAAACAACTTAATACACGAGATTAGGTTTTGATGAGTCGGTACATTTGTAATAATTTAAAGGTTATTGTGAGAAAAGTGATAAATACCACCGATATTTAATACAGCCTCACTTCACCTCCTCTAAGCAGCAATCGTTTAATTTATAATGATATTAAGTTGCAAATTTTAATAGTTTTCCATGGCCTCTGAGTAATAAGTCCAATAACGTGTTTAGAATAAACTAAATCTTGTCACTAAAAATATTTTAAAAAAACGAAACACATAATTTATGTGTAAACTATTTCATAACCTCAAAACGCATTAATTCAATCACAACAAAACAATCATTAATTTTGTAAAATTTGAGAACAGTTAAATCATCTGTTACATTTAAAAGTAATACCCAAACATATAATTCAAAACACAATTTTTTGTAAGTCCAGTTACTTTGGTGGACATATTCTTTAAGAAAATGTAGTTGTTACTATGGTAGTTAAAAATTGTTTTGTGTAACAACTGCTGTTTGGTTTATATTTTGCTTTACTCACTAACATCCTTTATCTTATGTGAGTTGACATTGTTTCTGCCCATTACTTTTAGAGCAAAGTACAGTGAAAATAAAGAACAAGTAGACCAAGCCTAGAAGATATCCAGAGAAAAGTCTACAACATCATAAAACACGTTATATCAAAAGCAATAGTCACATTTAGAAATAAATGTCAAATCACCGTCAGGTAATAATATACAGACAGAAAATAAGTCACGAAGGAAATGTATATGAGATAGAACTTCCCGATCTATATAAAGAAGAAAATGTATAATAAATAATGTAAAATAAATATAATACAATTTTAATATAAGAATTTAAAATGACCAACCTAGGCAGGGATTGGGACCACCTGTGCTTAAGACAGTTGCCGTGCATTCACCGCTGTTATTAGAACAATGGCTGCAGAGAAACTGTTATGCGTACCCAGGTTAGAGTTAAACGAAATGTAGTATGTTATATCATTTTGAGATTAAATGTATCTTGGATAAATCTTTGACTTAGATAAAGATAGTGAAATTGTCATGGAGGGCAATGTTTACTGCAGCTAAGTAGTTATCCTGGCTTGATATTTTAGAAACTGCTTTTGTGAAAGAGACTGGCATGATTATTAAAATACAAGAAAACCTATATTATTTCAAATACAAACACAATTAATGAGTTATTTTAATTGCAACGTTTTAGCAAGTGAATAACAGTGGAAATTGTAATGGGATGTAGTATAAGCAAGGGTGAAATTATAAAAATATTTTCAGATTTTTACGAATGTTTCAATCTGAGAAGTATTTAAGCTTAACTTTTACACTAACCGGTATTTTAATCACCATTTAATGCAACAGAAATAACTAATAATAATACTTTTTAAGTACTGTGTAATAAGTTATTAGACATGCGGTATTAAAGAGGGCTTTCTCTAGGATTAGCGGATAGAACAAGACAAAATTTCATATGTGTAGGTATGTCAGTAGTTGCACAAGAAATACATTTGTAAATGCAAGAGAAAACGTGTACTAACCCCTTTAGTCTCAAAAAGTAATTTGAGGCCATCTAAATTTAGTATGACCAAATAACAATTTAAAATTTAATTCGGTTCAAATATTTATAAATTCACATCTTTTCCTCATAAATATCACGTTCTTACTATTTTTATTTATTAAATTTCTTTTTGAAAAGTTTCCAGCTTCTTTAAATTTTTCCTGAAGAAATCCAGTTTAACCTACTTGTCTATAAAATTAACAGACATATAATATTTACCTAATAATGAGATTTCTATTTAGCTGTAATGTTTACGATATGTTTTTCACGTGAAAAGTCAAGCTACAAATTTCTAACTCCATAGATTGATTAAAGTAATGGATTATTTATTTTTATTTTTTTTTGAAGTGAAAACTTCTTTAGGCGCGTTTGAGCGTTTTGGTAGAGGGTAAAATCCTCGGTTCGCGTCACCGACATGCTAATGATACTAACCTGCATGAAAAAGTCAGTCTCGCTGTGTTTTTTTAACCGTACCTGCATGAAAAAGTCAGTCTCGCTGTGTTAAAACTGTCCCGGCGGAGTATGAAAACAGACTGCGAAAATCAGTGACCTTTACGGCTTCCTCTCGCGATTTAAAAGTGAAGCCAATGTCGTACAATTCTGTAAGATGCGTCAAATTAAAGCTCTTAATATTGGCAATCTATTGGTTACATTTTTAAATATTAAAAGAATTTCGATGAGTGAACGTTTCTGCCGGAACTGTAGTTGGCGCATTGGCTCACTGATACCGTATTAACTCAATAAATTAGTTTATTGTGCAATAAAATACTTTTACGAAAGAACCAAGTTAATTTAACTAATTTATTAGTTTTAAAAAAATTGTGGGTTTAATTGTTATTCCAATTATATACTTTATCCGTAGCAATAACTGTATTATTTACAACGGTGTTCAACTCACTGTTGTTCACTCGGTGTTTACTCACTTGTATTCCATGTTTAACTAACTATTAATATTTAGCAATTACAACATATTTTATACAGATAAATGAATAATGAAAACAACGAATATATTTTTAAACATTTTTAATATTTGTACGAATATTTGTATTTAACATTTAGCATTATTCATTTTAATTATGTTTTTTAATATTTAACCTCTTCGTCATGAAATGAGTATTATTACGGTATAAGATTTATCTTACTAGCGTGGTAAAATAGATTTCTAGTTATTTGATAATATTTTTTCGTGGATTTTAAAATTGGAAAATTAAAAACGCGTCACATTTACAAGTACAGATGTACTGCTACTATAACGTATTGTTAATTACTCTCAACTTAATAGTTCCGTTTTCACTTCTATCGGCAGTCCCACGACTGCTACTGTTTTTTTTTATTATAATTAGTTTCCTCACAAATTTGAAAATTGTAGTCACTTTTTAAATAACAGATTTTAATGTTTGTTTAATCTCATAATATTTTTGAAAAGTTTTTGAATCATCCAAGATTATCAGTAAGAGCTATTTAAATTGTTTTTGATTAATCTCGACGTGTAAATAACTGACGGATTAATGACACTTGTCTCTTTGAAAATATTTGTTTTTTCAATCCCTTTGCATGTCGGTTAAATATCTTGCAAAATATAAGGTTTTTCCGAAGGTTCTTACTTTCAAATTGTCTTTCATTCGGTACAGTTTCTAATGAATTTTTGTTGAGATATTTTTTGACATTTATGAGAGTAAAAGGTTTAATTATAGTTTCTTATAGAGCGGTGACATCGTTTAAAATTAATAAATTTGACAAATTTTCAATATTTATGCAAATCATGACATTTTAATATAGTTATATTTGCAAAAATATCACGTTTTCAATATTTTTATAAGTTACATTTTTATTTGTTTCCAACTGTTTTAAAATTTCTTTGAAGAAACCCAGATCGGCCTATGCTGCTTGTGTATAATTAAAAGATAGCAAAACGTTTGGATAATATTGAATCTTTATGTTGGCTGTATCGTTTACTTTTTTTCACACAAATTTTTTAATGCTTTTAAATATAAAAACACTCTGTATAAGAATAAATTATGCCGCAATATGATAGGTTAATTATGAAAAAAAAAATTTATAAAGTATACTAATATCACTATATACCTTGCAGAGAAGCTGCTATCGTAAATACTTAACATTGGAACCCTTATCGCTGAACATTACTCCCTATGAGTTCCACACACAAAGAAAACCATCTCAACATGAACTTCAGTTATCATCTTTTATTTTTTAGATAATTGCTTAACTTAGGATTATGACAACAGCAAAGTCTTGATATATTTATTTGTATTTTTAATCAGGAAATTAACAAAAATTCACAGAGATTGCACTCAAACGTAAAATAAGGTACGATGTTCACTGTACGCCCTATAGCAGACGCCGTTAGAATGATTTGCAGTCGGGCAAGGCCAGTGACATATGATAAATGCATGCATGACTATAATGTCCCTGTCTTTATTTTGTTGTCTAAATCAGTGTGGTAATAGTAATGATAATATTATTAAGTGCAATGTTTTATTACTTTTTATAATTTTAAACGATATTATATCAATAACGAAGATATGAGAATTTGGGGTTGTGTATGTAATAAAATTCAGCATTTATAGAATAAAGAGCAAAGTATATAACATGAAAACTTCATAAAAATAAATAAGATCATTTTTTATCCACAATAAAACCAACTTCGGTAATTTAGTTATTTTACAAACATTACTACATATCGATTGTATATTATTTGATATACATTTAATACATATAGATAAAACTATAAATTATGTTGTTGTTCATTAAAATATAATTTAAATAAAGATGATAACAAATCCTAAAATCTGCCGATCTTAGTTTTTATGATTAATAATGTAGCAAAGAAAAAAATCCATACTACCATATAATCAAATCTTTAACTGATAATACAAGGTTTAGCAAGAAAAAAACAAAGTGCCATAAATATCTACTGTTCTATGCATTACGAAATTATATAACTTTGGAATTTTTTCTGCCATATTACATAACAGTTTCGTGCTAACATTGCTACCTAGGCGTTTAAGTGATGGGGGTAGGGTTACCACTACTGGCAATTTCCATGCCTCCTAGTTAAGCTGCGGCCTAAAGGGTACGCCACCCTTTACAATTGATAGATATAAATGAGATAAATGTATAAATTGATTATGAAATGGGATTCTTGAATTTACGCCTTTTAGTTCAAAATTGAAATGTATTTCTATACAATTTATACGTATTATTCATTTCACTGTGGTAGATATTTAAAACCATGGTATCTATATTAAAAAGGTACTGAAATTTAAATTGGTGTATTTATTTAATTATTTATATTATATTTAATTATATTCTGTATTCGAATTTGGTCAAATGTTATTTGAGATAAGTTCATTTAATAAATCGTTCCATTAAGTCATATTAACTGATTTACATCCATATCCAGACCCGTCTCACTATAAATATAACAAGCGATATTCATTATGCCTCAGGAATCAAAATTTAAATAATGATAGACAATATTTAAGTATAACCTAAAGTTTCCAGACTCCCAAAATATCATTGAATAATAAAACAAAACCATTGTGCAATCTTACTTTAATTAATTATATTAATAATTAATATATATACAATGTATACTATGTGCAATGTATAATGTTTTGTCTACTTCACATTACAAATATAGTAGAACTTGGATTATTTGAATGTCAACAAAATAATAAATAACAATCAAGTTACCTAAAATTTTTAAATATGCGTACTTTATAATTATTGCATATGGATATCAAGGGATTGGAATAAAAGTCTAAATAATCCAAGTTTAACTAAATTTATTTTTTTCTATTGGTACTTTATATATTTCTGCTGAAATAGCTCATCTTTAAGCGTTTCGGACGCCCAGGGAGCTTGTGCACATTATTCATTAGATATTAGACAGAAAAATATATAAATTGCTTAAAATTTTTAAACAATTGTCACGAATAATACTCTTCCAAAAAATTTTTTTTAATAAAAATTGAATATTTGTGCGTATGTATTATAGGTATCTGAAATTATGTACATATATATGTATATATATATATATATATATGTAAATAATTTCAGATACCTATATATATATATATATATATATATATATATATATATATATATATATATATAAAGATTGAAAAAGGCGTGAAACAACTAAAATTAATGTTTGAGTTTGTAACATACGAAATTAAATATTGAGTAGTGGAATTGGAAAATTAGAACACTTTTGTTTGGTAACCGTATAATATGACGAATTTCTAGTGATCTGCACCAAATGCACCGAAATTATTATGTTTAGTAACGATGAGTCAGGATCCAACTAACATGTCCATGCCCGTACGGAATATCACCTCTTCACCACCACGCGGCTGGGCGAACCTGTATAAAGACGGCCGACTGGCGAGTAGTGATGGGAGAACCAAACACTTAAAAGACGGTGTATTTAAAGGTATCCTTGTATTTGAATATATAAATTTAACGACTGATATAAAACCCATCGTAGTTCACTTTTGACAAGAGTAGGCTTCTTTGATCTGTGATATATATATATATATATATATATATATATATATATATATATATATATATATATGTTTAGAACCTCAGCACTTGCTGGTCCAGGAGCGTAAATCGTGCGTACCTTGTTGGTCATCGCGCCTCATGCTGGTCCGGGCCTTGAACGTGTTGGTCCGGACCCGCAAGTTACGAGGCTCTGTATAGAGCGTGTAACATCCTGGACCAAGAATTGCTGCTTGCCTGTAAAATTCATTTGATTGTACAGTAGCTCGCCTAGCGTGAGTATAATGAACTAAATACTCGAATGAGGGGAAATCCCCCACCATTCTCGGACCAAGATTTGACGGGTTTCTGTACAGGGCATACTATCGAACATTGAATAAAGTGCTTTTTCAAATCAAATCAAATCAGTCAAATTGCCTTTTAACAGCATACAATATTGTATAGAAGCAGTCTGTATTAGCCAATGTATTAGCCTATCTACTCATTCACACACAATTATACATACAAAAAGTTCCTCATCCAGACAAACATGCAATGACTAATCGGATCCTGTTAAAACGTGTTTCGATTTTAATTTTCTATTCACAGGCGGCTTTCCATGAACTCACATACCGTGTCAAAAGCAACTGACACCAATAGGCATTGAAGACGAGATTTAAATGTTTTGGTACTACCTATGTTTTAAGATCCTCAGAGAGCCTATTAATCAACCTAACACCAACCTGCGATGGCAAATTATGAGACGCCACCGTTTGATGTGGTTGACTGCGATAGTTGTCCCTGCCTCTTGTCTCATACTGGTGAATGTTCTTTCCCTGAGCCAATGTGCTCTTTGATTTACAGAACACAGCCACCTCGAAGATGTAGAGGCAAGGCAAGGTCAGTAAACCAAGCTCCCTGAAGGCATCCCTGCACGTCTCTCTTCTCTTTAATTTTAAAATGATTCGTACACAGTTTGCACAGCTGCCACACAGTCTTACTCCATAAGCAAGGTGCGGATAAGCAAGGGCAAAATAAGCCATTCTCAGGATGTCGTGAGAACAGGGTTTTGCCAGATTCCGCAAAGCATACAAACCTGAAGTTACTCTGGAACAAACACTTTCAATATGATTGTCCCAGGTCAGACCTCGATCTAGGTACATCCCTAGGAATTTGATGGAGTCAGATTCCTCTAAGAGTTTGTCATCTACCAGGACAGCAGGTCGTGCACTACCTTCACGCTGTCTCAGACAAAAATCAATTGTGTTTGATTTTGAGCTGTTTGTTTTCAAATTGATTTCAGAAAAAATTGGATGCATGAATTCCCTGTGACAAATGAATTAATTTCAAGCTTCTGCAAAGAATTTGCAGTAACGCAGAGAGTCGTATCGTCAGCATATTGAATCACCTTTCCATTCTGGACCGATGAGTTTAAATTGTTAACGTAAATAGTAAAAAGCACTGGCCCATGGATCGATCCATGAGGGACGCCATTTGCCATTTTCAATTTTCCTGACATGGCATTTGAGATCTGCACGCACTGGTCTGTATCCTTATGTAGGACGAGATCCACCTGTGTGGTAGACCCCGTATTCTTCATGTCGCTAACTGATGCATCAGTGTTAAAAACCTTAGAAAGATCGAGAAATATGCTGAGCAACTTATCCCGTCTCTCAAAACCATCGACAACAATATCCACAAGACTTGAAACCGAATCAATTGTTGATTTGTTTTTATGGAAGCCGAATTTTTCAGGACACAGTATGTCAAATCTTTCCAGAAACCTTTGTAGTTCATTCCAAAATGCCTTTTCAAAGATTTTGCTAAAAATTTGCAAGATTGCGATTGTGCGGTAATTTTTGGTTGGATGAGGATCTTCTTTCTTAAAAGTCGGGGCAACTTTTGCTGTTTTCAAATCATCCAAGTAAACTTCAGTTAGAAATGAGGAGTTTACCACTTTTTTAGTGGAGTCAAGATACGCTTGGAGCATTTTTTGACTAGCCACATGGACATACCACTGTTGTAACAAGATTTCTTTTAATTTATTTTTTGCACAATACCAGCCATCTCAGCCTCATCGACAGGGGTCAAGATCATAGACGATACCGGTTCTCTACCAAGGTTGCGGGAGAGGGTTTCAGTGAAGTACTCATCACACGAACCAACTGAGGCAAAATATTTGTTTAAATTCGTCAGCAATTTTTGATGATCATCTATAAGTTGGTTTTCAACGAGCAGTAAACATTGCTTTGATTTTTGTATTAGATGTTTTCGTTTTTAACCGATTAATGAATTATTTTCCATGCTGTTTTTGAAAAGTTCTCGGTATTCTTTAATATTTTGTTTAGTTCATAGGCTTTAGCAGCTTTTATAACTTTCCTATATACTCTTTTATAATTTTTGAAAAAATCTTTGAAAATTATCGTTGTTTGTATTAATAAAAATTGAGTGATAAAATTTGAGATTTTCACGAGATGTGAGAATACCTTGTGTAACCCAAGAATTCTTATGTCGCTTACTGCGTACTTAAAATTTTCTGTAAGGACATGAAATATTTAAATAATAGAGAAAGCGTTCATCAAAATCAGTGTAAACTTTATTTGGACACTGAATGTTATTTCAAAAATTCCAACTTTCTCGCTTAAGGTGATAAATTAACTCGTTAATATTTTGAGGGTTTAGAGCTCTTTGGACCGTATTTTCTGCAAGCCTAGTCACCGGATCAAGTCCATTAATCAATCTCCTAAACGAAGTGATCAGAGATGGCAGGATTGAACACGACAACGTCAACTTTCGGGATGTTGGTGGTAACGTTGTCGATGGTTGTACTCGTCGTGGCACATACTCGTGTAGGAGAGTTCACTGACCAATTTAGACCAAAAGATTGAAGAATATCACGCAGCCGCCGAGTGTGGGGGTCGGGGTGGTCCCGTGCGTTTATATTTAAATCGCCAATTAAGAGAAATAGTTGATTGTTTGAAAACAAAAATTGGTTAGCAGGCTCTCTGGTTTTCCAAAAAAAGGATGAAATAAAACTTCGGTTGTTGTTTGGACGGTATATTTTCAACAATATTAACTTTTTCGGATGAATTTAAATTATATATTTATTATATTATTACCAGTAGCCTCAAAATCAAATTCTAGAGTAAGAATTACTTAATTTTTTTTCAAATTTCAAGGGGATTTTTACAAAGATTGCCACACCACCTCCCTTAAAATTGGAACGAAGGAAAATATGTGCCAATTTATAATTTTGCATTTTTTAATGCTGATTGGTTGTAAAACAGTGTTCCGATATTACAATAATATCAGGTTTTCGCTCATCGCACATGATGTCCAACTCTTCTAACTTATTGGTAGCGGATTGAGCATTTAGGTGAATAATTTTGTATTTTGAAATTTTATGAAAATTTTGAGTGGTTTCTGAAAACGTGTTCTGAATAAATAGCAGGACCTGATACCCCTCTCTCGTTTTACATTCGTCATAGGCTCTTCGTTTTTTTTAACAGGAAATCGTATATTGTTTTCGTCATGCTGCATGAGACGGTTCTGGGCAGGACTGGCGAGCGACTCACAGGCATCAGCAGCAGCAGGTGAGGCAGCGGGCACTAGGCAGTGTTAGAGACAACTCAGGCGCAGCAGGCGGTCCGACAGCAGCAACCAAGCCCTCCACTATCATTTCGACCAGCAGCTCTTTACCCGGCAATTGCAGATTCATGCCATCCGTGTGAACCAGTTTCTTCCGATATCATTGATATCAAGGAGCTTGAGGTTTGAGTGTCTCACGCATAGCTACTCTATGTAATAATTGGCGAGAATGGTCCGTTGGTTCACAGGATGGCCAACGAGCAGATCGTGAAGATAAGGGATCATTACCAAGATGACATCGGGCGAACTCAGTCGAACGGTGACTCTTTCTTCCAGGCGATTATAGATGTTGTGTGACTCGCCGGCAGCGATGTCGTTGGCTCTGGCGAGCAGGATGAAGCAGCTAGAGGGAGGCGAGGGGCTGCTGGACGTTACATTCAGGAGTTTGGCCCTAGGCTTACATATGCCAGTCACTTTGGCAGCCGATGACACGCGGCGCAGAACAATGAGAGCCAGGAAACGGGTATGACTGTCACCCTCAATCACAACATTCCTGAAGGAAAGCAACTCTCTTTTAATTTTGCCTTTCAATTTTGGCCTTCTACCAGGAGAAGACTTTTGGAGGAGGGTGTTGGCCGGATGGTTTCCTATTGTTGCAGGTTATTGTATGGGAATATTTTTGTTGAGCTGCATTAGTGGCTGCGATGTTTATGAGAATTGGTAGTTTTTTCGTTTGAGGGGTTCAAATCTATTGCTGGTCGTAATAGGAACATATTTTTTATTTTAACAGACAATCCAATCACCCGTCGCCTGATAGTAGCCACAGGAACACCCCTGGACCTCCCTCTCGGTCCGTAGACATTCAATCTCTGCCTCGAGTACCTGAATGTTACCTGAATGTGTCCTCAGATTGGTGACGAGGTCGCGAGTCTCGGAGCACTGTGAGACCTGACAGCAGGTGGTCACCGGTGGCTCGCACTGAACAGCGCAGTCTCTTACAGAAGCTCCCACTGATACTCCGGACAGCGAAGATCTCGCAACAAAAATGTCATTTGTATACCGAAAAAGCCTTGTGTCCGATTCAATGGAATGATCGACAACCCTCATCAGATCGACATTGAGCGGCCTTATCTGCTCCTTTAATCTGCAGTTTTTTTGACGCAAGTTCGTCAGCATCAGAGGCTCCCGACGAGGCGACAGGCGTAGGCACTTCGAGCGAGTTTTGTAGTAGCGAGCAGGTCAGGTTTTGTTGCAGCTACAGGGGTCAGTTTCTCTCCCGTAGACGCGTGGAACGCAGTAGTCTCGCCCGCCGGTGAACTGATCGATGTGGAGGATCTGGATGGAGTGGCGCTCAGCGCAGGGTCCGGGCCAGGCGTGGAGCAGGCAGGCGGCGAGTCAGATGCAGGCGGAGTAGGTGAAGCAGCGTCGGTCGCAGACCGAGTCCTGGCAGCGGTGACAAAAGCGAACGCATGGTGACTGGCTGTTCACCGCTGTGTTTTTTATGGCAAACAGTCAGTGCCGTTATATTTTGGATCAGTTTTAATCGATGCGCTGCAAATTTTTTCCGAGACATCGCCAAAATATGTCTTTATTTTTAAAAATTCTATGTTGTCTGTATTTAAAATTGTAAATAAATATAGGGTATCCCGGTTTTTGTTTTTTCTATTGTAAATTGCATATTTTTGTCAATAATAAATTAATGAATAAATAAATAAGTAGATAAAAATGAAAAGTCACGATTATTAAAAGAATCTAAGTAATATTTTTATAAGAAATAAAACTTATTAGATTAACAATAAAAACAGTTTCTCTACAGCAAAAAGGTGCTTCTGTCGGTGGCAATCGAAACCAATGTTTACTGAGATGCGGTACCGCAACCTTACTGTTGCTGCCACGAAGGTAGACAAGAAGTGGTAGTTCCTTTTTGATCATACGGCTCGTCGCTTTGTGGTTGTGTCAAAAATGGAGTTCCACAGTTGTATTGCAAGTCTAACCTTACTATTTTTGCGACTAGGTTTAGGGCTAAAACTTACAAATAAATAAACTATCCAACTCATTGTAAGGCGTTATTTATCGGTAACTTAAAAGTGTTCTTCAGTAACTAATTCTAACAAAACTGTGACGTAAAACCTTGCAAAATTTCGTCTGTGGCAGTACCGCGCTCGTGTGGACTTTCTTGACAGTATACTTAGATTATTAGTAGCATATTCATACGTACAGATTCGCAGACCCTAATGTTTCATTTCATAGAGCCAAAAAGTTAGTTTTGCTTTCAAAAATTATTTTTCAAAGTTTGTTATTTCACTTTTCATTCTTCATGTATATAAAACGAGTTCAGGTACATTAAACCAGGTATGCTGATCGTCTGATTTTAATTTCTAACATTCACTCTATTCGCAACAATTTGAGTGCGGAATTACTAAATGTATAACTGTATACTTATTTTATTTCAGTTTCCTTATTCTATACACCTATTGTTATATTCATACATGTATTTCTTATATATGTTAGAACCTTTTATCATGTACATGTTAAAAATTTTATTTCTGATGATAAATAGACAGTTTATTAACCATATGAAATACCTTGGATAATTATCGGTTACTCAGATCAATATAGACCAGAAATTATATGAGCTACCGTTTGTAAAGACAACCTGTCGACACTGCGTTGAAAACCCAATTTCAAATGGTCCTGACGTTTAAAAAAAATTAGTTCCTCAAAAATTTAGGTAATTACCGTAATAAAATCAATTATTCGAAAAATTAAAATATGTGGGAAAATATTTCAAAAGCCATGGATATAAACAAAGATAAACAAAGGATTCCAATTAATTCATCATTTCAATCAAGGGTCAATGAAAGGTTAAAACTCTACGATGTAAAAGATAAAGCAGATTTATTCAAGAAATATTACGCAAACGTCGGGGACGCCTAGCCCGGTCTTTCCTGTAACCTGGGTCGTCACGAAAGATACTGAGTAACTGGTGGACGCTTACTTCCGGGTAGAATCTATAACGGGCCCCGAACTCCAGCACGTATTCACGGATGTGAAGGGCGGCTCGGCTCCCGGCAGTGATAACATTCTAGCTTAATTCCTTCAAATTTATTTGGCCTATTTAATTTTTCCCTTGCTTAATAATTAGAATAAGTCATAATATTAATGAGGGCATTTTCCCAATCACTTTCAAACTTAGAAAAGTAATCCCGTTTTATAAAGGGTAAAGTAATGATCATGATTTTGGGCGGACTTCCCAAGTACGTTCATTATTAACAGTAAATATTCATTAAATTTATCTAGAGTAATGAATGTGATTGAATGATAACATATAAAATATATCTTCTTACTGGCCGTTCTTGTATATGTTTATTCTTTACGCCTCTGAAACTACTAAGTTACGTATTGACTGTTTACATTTCTTTCAGTGGCAATCCAAAATTTACCCAAAGAATTATATTGTTTGTTTTTTACGGTTTTTAACTATTGAATTATGGTATAAGAGCACAATCATATTTTTAAATTTTTGCTATGACCAATTTTAAAACGGCGGTAACTCATCCAAGCAGCTGCCACGCTCGGCGTTGCTTGATCCCGAACCGTTACACTGTGCCATTGGCAAGAGGAAATGTTCGCTGCCACAACAATAAAAAAAACTAAAGGTCCTATGGGCTAATGAAACAAATCATAGGATTTGGTTAAAAATACTGCTTTATCTAAACAGTGGTTTGCAAGAAGACCTATAATATTTCGTGAAAGAATATCCGTATTACCTTATAGTACCTTGAGAATGAAATTATGTTCAGATCAAATATTTCCCCCATATCTGAACTTCCTAGTTTAAATGAGGATAAATCAATATAATGACCATAGTAGGATATTATTAGTATTTAGGAGAACATGATAATTTAGAAAACAAATTTTCCTAAACCAAGCATTTTTCAGACATAATATATTTGTATGTTAAACCTTTTTTTATTTTAACCCCTAAATATATTTTAATGACAGGTGGATTTATTACCAAACAATACAAACTTGGAGATGAACTATTTCGATATATTTTAGCGTTATGCTCCTTATAAGTATAATGTGTATTTTTGTGCTTTCAATAAATTAAGGGAAATCAAGTTATATGAAATTAAAGTTTAGTTTACCTGATTTCTATACAAATATTTCAATATATTTTAATTTTATATAGTTTAAAGGACGAAACAAACACGATAATAGCACTCAAGAATCAAGTACTTAATAAAACCAATATCCGCCAAAGATTTAAGGGTATCGTAGGGGTAACACGTTCACGGTCAAAATTTGTTCAAAGGACTTTTATAATTACTTTCTTAGAAAGAGGGCTGTAGGGTGACTTGAGCAAATTAGCAAAACATCAATGAACCGCAGTTTACAGAAGTTGATAATAATGAAGCAATGGGTATTTCCAAAATGGTCATTCCAATGTATGCCCGCTATATTTTTCACTAGACCAACGGATGTGTTTTTTAATGGGTGAGAGGAATTACGGTGCAGTAACCATATTAAATAAAACCAAAGTCGCAGTTATTTCCGGTGAACGATTCCCTTTGTGTTCATGGAAAGATTTGTGTTCATGGAAGGTTTGTGAAATGGCCATATACTCATTTGATCTTTAAATTCATGCAAACAATTTCTTGTATACATAATTTACGGAGTGTTGAATGAGTAGACTGTAGAAAACAAACAACACATGGGCGTTACAATAAATATATATATTTAAGATATAAAAACATCCTCACTACATGCACAGCACATAGAACGCCATTACGCTTTATTTAATACTTACTTATGTTAACGAAAGTGATGTATTGCATTTCTCAGTCAACATAATTTGTTTTAGATAAAATATATGTTAAGCGAAAGGTGCAACTTTCCTATATGACTATATTATCATTCCTATCCAAAGGCGTATCCAGGAGGCATTTGGGGTAACCCCCCTCTGCTTATTGATACAAACATTCAAAGTAGGCTTATATTTTAACTTACGTTAAACAGAATTTATACTCGTTGTCAAACAATGAATCACACTCGTAGTTCAATTTTGTTTTTTATTTGTTTCGATATTTTAACTATAACAGCTGACATAATAGTAAAACACAAAACTTGTGCTTTATAATTTCTCTGAATGAAAAGACCGTCTGCTACCTCTAGGGGTTGACAAATATAATAAGACACGTCGCTTATCAAAAGGTGTTTTATAGTTGACCAACATTTAAAAATCAAATAATGAACTTCAACCACTTGGTAGTGACTTAAAACACACAAAAAGTTACGTAAAAACCCATGTAATTTATTTTACACCATCTTTCAATCAAATAGTTACAAAAACCATTATTCCACAAATAACGTAAAGAAATATCATGTTAATCATAATATTATTGTTATCATAATATCTGACTTAAAGTTCGTATATTTTTATTTACTTAAGTTTTTATTTAAATAAAAGAACATATTTTATGTACATGAAATTCCACAAACAATATATAAATAAAAGACTAATAATATCAAAATATTATCATAAAGTAAATGTGAAACTCTTAATGATATCAAAATGATCTCGAGAACTTTATGCAAACAGTAAAAAGTCTTTCCGATCAGATAACTTTTGAGTTTTTAGGCATAAATAATGTAGGACTTAAGTAAACAATTAAATGTTTATAAATTTCTAAGTTCAATTTTTTTAATTTTTATATAATTCTAGTTTCTATTTATGAAGCTTTGTTCTGGACTTTTAAACATGTGTTAGTTGTGGAAAGCAATATAATTGTAATAATAAATTAATTAATAACAGAGAATTGAGATGCTATATCACGAAAAATATTCAAGTATTTAATTTTAAGAAAACATATATCAGCCTAGAATGAAATATACTACCGTAAGTACCCCTGAGAGTATCATGGTCGGTAACGTCAAAACCATAATTAAACAGAACAGAGAGAAATATTATGCTCATTTCACTCAACGGCGGTAACTGTTTTTCGAACAAATAAAGAAAGGCAAAAATTGTCGAGGTATTATGAGGATTAGGATTTAGACGAACAAAATGTATTATTGTTTTAAAATAGTGCTTTATGGTAATGGATTTGAGTAATGTATTCTAGTCCAGTAACGTACAGTAGATTTTACGTTATTCAGAAATGTATGTTCTCAATATTAAAAAAATCTTATGTTATCGAGATATCAAGGTTAAAATTTAATTTTTTAGGATTTGAAAGGGCTTGCTAATTTTAAAATCAGTTGAGAAAACACCATACATGTTTGATGTTAGTACAAAAAGTTGAGTTAAGGAATAGAAAAAAACATGTTGTTTGACTAGAAGAAGACAAGAAGAAAGCTGGTTTCAAATAATTCGATTTTGTAGAAATAAAATTAACTAAATATACTTGTATTATAATATGACAGTTAACAGATCTAGATTGAATACTATAAGACTGACCTGTTTATCTATAACTCTGGTCTAAAATCACAACACAGTAACCTTAAACTAATGTCACTTTTGACATAAATAGATAAGATTCTCGAGAAATGTGTAAGAATTCAGTTACCTAGTTACCTAAAGCAATTTCACATTGTAGCTAACGAACATAATGGTTTTTGAGAAGAAAAAAGTACATCCAATGCTTTAATTGATGTTACTAAGTTAATTTCACATACATAAAAAACACGTTATAGTGACATTCCTAGACCAAGATAAGGTTTTTGATTCCGTTAATAGAAAAAAATCTCATTAGAAAACTGGAAATTACTGGAGTTAAGAACAACGACGTGGAGTCTCTGCAGGAATTATTCCAGTACATTTATCTTTTTACATTTCTGTAAGTCAAATGTATGTATGTATTGTTTGGAAAAAAATAAACGAAATGAAATGAAATGTTTACTGGAATAAGGGTAATTTGAATTATATGTAGCCGAGCAGTCCATACAGTTAGTATTATAGTTTTCCTGTATAAATTTCTTTTAAATCGTGCGAGATAAATTCGTTGAGTTTAAATTCTTACATCTCACTTTTTATCACGTAGATTAGTAACAATTTTCCAAGTTGCAAAAGGGTCCCCATCTGTCAAAATCTACTCTATGTTAGTTAAAACTTCTTTAACTGTGAATAACTATTAATTATATCGGGCCATTGAATTGTAAGATATAAAGTATCTTGAAGTTTTTTTTTTGTCTATTAATTAAAAAAATTATTAAACAAAATTAGCTTCTTACAAAGTCATAAGTAAGCTTTGTTTAAATAGTCTCTAATAGTTTCGAAGACATATTAATGATTTAACGATTTCTCTAAAGATCTAACATCAATATATCAAGAACAATCTACTCCAATTTGTATTATGCATGGTTGTCGTTTGTTTTCTTACTAAAAACTATCACCTTTACATTTTCAGCGTATCAAAGTTCTAAGAAACTGAAAAATAAAATGCTAATTTGCTACGAAACAGATTTACGAAAATGTTGTATATTCCGTGCCAGGGGAGGAAATACACTATCATCTCAGATCTATCTTATTGTCAGATCTCAGTTTGATGACTAATAGTTTGTCTAAAACTGTAAATACAAAGAGTATCTAAATTTAAATTGTCAACAAACTAAATAGATTTTTTTGTCCATTTATATTGGTATATGAGCATTAACTTTTATGGTGGTTATTTCCCTATCGCTATAATATGTTTGTGTCACACTTTATGTGTGGACCCTAAATTTAGACAATGGAGGTCAACCACTCACATACAAGGCGGCGGAAACACATACAATTACTGATTGTTTGTCTAAAGATTTGTACAGTTGTATATACAGTAAATATATCCCTTATATTGCCTTCGTATTAATAGTATATCGGAGAGATTTTAACCTATATTGGTTAGAATGTAATTTAATTATACTTTATAATCTGTCCCGCTGTGATATTTTAAATTGCAGACTTCCCCTTATTCAAAAATAGTTACCTTAGTGTGTCTTTCTGTCTATAAGGACTTCCTGATACTTGGGACTCTTTGCAAGTCACGTTAGTCCGGGCAGATAATCCCCGCGGCGCTCGGAGTATCGAATAATTTGGATAAATCTGCGGGTAAACACACGTACACGAAAATACTCTGCCACTAGCTCGTAGAGCTAACATAGTCTTTGTTTCGACACTCTAACAAATAAAACAAAAACAACATAGTATAGCATGAAAATAAATATCAATAAATATGGTCTTTTACCTAATATGCTAAAGTAAATAATTGTTTGTTATACACTATCATTGTTAAATACATATTTGGCCCATATCTGTTGAAATTTATAAAAATGTTGTAGGCCGTTTCACATTACAAAACATATTTGGTTGGAGTAACTTTTGTTGTAACTTAAATAAATCTTTTATAAATAAAAAATTTAAGACAAAATAATTTTTAACCTATAATTGTTTATGAAAATTGTTTATATTCCTTCGTTTATAATGCATTTTGTATGCAGTAATCTATTTATTTTTGATCATACTCTATTTTGTTTAGTCGTTAATATTCTTCAAACAGTTGACCTAGCAATATTTATATTTTGTATTACAAAACTAAATAATATAATAACTATTAGCATTGAACATTTCTATGAGCCCTTGATCAAGGTGAATTCAGTTTGCAGAGCAGGTAAGTATTTAAATAAACACTTGCATTTTGCAGGCGCAATGACAAGGGAATCGGCCAATCCCAGTTTCCCGAGTCAGCAGTCCAGTCCACACCGTCATATTAGACATAAAAGTTTATAACCACGCAGAACTGCTTTAGCTCTCAATATCCCTTCTCGACAGTCGGGCATTAACATAGCTTTATCATTAAAACATTACTTTTAATTGGATAGTTCGAATCAAATTCAAGTTGCTTTTATATTTCACAGGCATAAAAAGTTGCAAATGTAGTAAATGCATGAAAAAAGTATAACAAACTTTTTAGTAACAAGATTACTGCAAATTATGTGCATATATCTCGAATTTCTATTGTTACTATTTATATCCATTACTACTAAATCTAAATATAGTAAATTTGTATTCTGCAATATTTGCCCTAAAGGATACCGTCACGTTACACGAAAATAAATAAATAGCATATTTTCACACCCAAAGAAAATTTAAAATATTTGATGATTTGTAAAAGATAAAAAATATTGTCTACTTATAATGCTCATAACATAGTTACGTGTATTAATACTTAACCTAAGTAAAAATACACTGATGTACGATATGACTTTTAGCAATCATACTAGTAATTTTCAACACTAAAAACAGTTTTCGAGATTTTATTCAAAAGCGGTCAGAAATAGACATGGCTACTGTTTGAAAGACGTTTAAAATCAGGTTCTACATACTTATAGATGCAAGTGACGTACTCCTAATGAACATTGTTTTGAGATACACCTATTCTAACCTTTTCAACATTTTTATTCTTTCGGGATGGTCAAATTCGAGGAAATAAGTGTATAATTAATTGTAATAAAAATATAGTACGCATTAAAAATATGTTAGTTACACTATTTTATTTGTAAAAGCAACCGGTTTGTTGTTTGTAAAACATCTATTTCATAATGTTTTGGTAAAAGGTCATCCAGAGGAAAAGCTTGGAGGTGAGCAGTAAATAAAGCGAACGTTCTGGTTCACTTACCGAACGGAATCATCTCAACATTGACAAATATCTTAATGCAATATTTCTTAACACAGGATCGAAATTTAACACGTTCGGAGCGAAAAGGCATGCATGATTCAGTCCCATTGTGAGAGCAAATATCAACAACATTCTTCTGAGGGCTTTTTCGACAATTCCAGCCACGATTACAGTTCAAAGTGATAAAAGGGTGAAATACTAGGATTTAAGCAGCGTGACAGGTCTGGATCTTATGCGAATCTTACGCTAAATAACCAATTTTATGGATCATAATTTTATGTAATATACTGTGACATAATATATGTTAAAGGTTAAAAATGTACAACTGAAACTCATCACATCAACTTGGGGTTTTAAATAAACCTAAAGGTATTATCCTTGAAATGAACCACAGGACGTTCCATAATCCATTGTGGTGACACCATCGACGATTATCAGTTGGTGCAGAATTTGATTGCATCAGGGCGCTGAATTCGTAACTACCACAAGCGTTATTGAAGACAGCGTGTAGATATTTTTTTATGCAGAATGAGATCATTAGACTCCACCGCGAGAACTGTACGGTGTCAGGTACCTTATCTCACACACGCATGGGATGTGGTCGAGTTAGTCATTATTGTGACTTCTAAGGAACCGAAACTACGGAGTATCAAAGGACCCGAGAAACGTACGAAAGAGTCGGATGGCCTGACGGACGAACTGTCATTTGATGATCTTTTGACCCCGAAATTAATAGGACTCTTCATTTTCCCAAGAGGATTCTACGATCCAAGTTAAGTATCAAATCTTAAGTAATTCTTAGAAGTCATCATACAGATGGGCAGACAAACGGAATGACATTTAACCTTATGAATTAATACAGTGAGTGCTTCCTTCGAACAATACACTCATATACACCAAGTGTATCAAAGTCACAGACGGACGGAATGCTTAGAATTTCACCTATTTGGAACAAAATCAATATGGCCATTCCTTCGACAAAGAGGAATCAATAACAGTTATCGCACATGCAGACAGAGAATTGACAGCAAGATGAAACAACGCACATTCTAAGAAGGAAACTTAATAATTAAAGTTTCTAATATTTCTCACTCCACTCATTTCTGTTCTTATCGTTACACTCGTGTCTATGCATCTGGTAATGGAAAACACGATATTAATACTGCACTCGATTATTGAACTGTTATTATTCCCTTTGAAGTACTTTTCTTTTGTGCAACCAACCCCGCATCTCTCAACATTTCCTGCCTTTGAATACCCAGAAGTACGTATTGTTCGATCAAAGCCTCGTAGAATAATTCTTAACCTGAGAGAACGATATTAACTCCTGACTTTTACATTCAATTTATATGGAACCAGTAAAAAATGGAATACAACTCCAGCTGCGCATGAGATTAGTGACCATTTTGTAGTGACCTAATCGACGAAACGTCAGTAAATAAATGTACGATTAAAAAAGATTAAACGTTGCCTTATACATTTCTACGAGGTATTATATAGAATAATTTAGTTATATAACTCTTGTATCGTTTTAAATTTACTGTATGTCAAACAAGAAAAATATTATATTTAATTAACACAGGCTGTATACATATGTAATATGCGATGGAATTATTCTGTAAATGTGGAGAGATGCGGAAAACCAGGTTAGTCTTTGAGACGGAACAATACAGAGTAGAGATTTATTTGTAAGGAGACAACTATCTTCTTTTTAGCCCAATTCTGCCCGTCCCATTGGGCCATTGGCTTGTGCGAGAATCATACAGGCTCCTGCAGAAGCGGGTAATTTTGGCGGCCAATAAGCATAACCATATGTTGCCGCCTGTAACTGTCCTTCCACTGACCCCGTGTGATTAGGTAGTGTCCGGATAGTACACTGCAAGGGCTTACAGGCGTGTCTACAGGAGCCTACAGGCGTGTCTGCAGGACCTACAGTCGTGTCTGCAGGGGCCTTCAGTCGTGTCTCCAGGGCCTACAGTAGTGTCTGCAGGGACCTTCAGTCGTGTCTGCAGGTGCATACAGTCGTGTCTGCAGGTGCATACATTCGTGTCTGCAGGCCTAAAGCGGTGTCTGCAGGGCCTTCAGTCGTGTCTGCAGGGCCTTCAGTCGTGTCTGCAGGGCCTTCAGTCGTGTCTGCAGGGCTTTCAGTC
The DNA here is from genome assembly GCF_021130785.1 of Homalodisca vitripennis. Lineage (NCBI taxonomy): Eukaryota > Metazoa > Arthropoda > Insecta > Hemiptera > Cicadellidae > Homalodisca > Homalodisca vitripennis. The sequence goes on along the minus strand of NW_025776212.1, from coordinate 79,775 downwards.
GTGTCTGCAGGGGCCTTATCTAACAGACTAAGGAGGAGATTCGCAAAGTGCAATGGTCATACAGAATATTTGTACCTGTTATATTTATATAACAGGATATTTATATCTCAGACACAATGTCCAAGCGCATAAGGACATCGGCTATTCCATTGATTAATTTTTGCAACGTTGTAATGCGTGCTCTTTTACAATGCAACAATTTCAACATTCAATACAGTATGCGCTTACTGTATATGACGTTTTTGTGATCCAGATCACAACTAATGTAAATACATGCTCTTTTACAATACAACTATTACAACGTACACTACACCCTGCTCAGACTGTCCATTGTGTGTTTATGAAAGTCTAGATGTCATACCCTTACCCCAGGCACGTCATGACGTCACAACTAATGTAAATACATGTGCTTTTACAATGCAACAATTGCAGCATGCACTACAGCATGCTCTGATTGTCCATTATGTGTTTATGGAAGTCTACATGTCATACCCTTACCCCAGGCACGTCATGACGTCACATCTAATGTAAATACATGTGCTTTTACAATGCTCCGATTGTCCATTATGTGTTTATGGAAATGTACCTGTCATAGCTTTACCCCAGGCATGTCATGACGTAGATCACAATTAATGTAAATGCATGTGCTTTTACAATGCAAAAACTGCAGCATGCACTACAGCATGCTCTGATTGTACTTACAATGTGTTTGACATCATGACCCAGATCACAACAATCGCGAATCAGTCAACATGAACAATCAACAACGAGAACAACAAACAGTAACAATCAACCGCTCCCACTAGTGATTGTTAAACACTAGGACTAAAGCAATCCCTACAGACAACTAAAGCAGGAAGAATGTTCGATTGGAATGCGTCGAAATCACATTTAATACTCTAGTTGATGCTGTAAAACCAACAACATCATTCAGTACTTGGAATTAATAATGCACAGGGTTGAAAGCCGTACCTTCCTGACCTTTTAAACATCTACATGGGGATAGATTGTTATTTTATAGTTATTTCTTATATGTTAATAATTGTCATTGTTATTACTCGGGTAATAATAAACTAAGTGCTTTTCCCGGCATAAATATGCCTATATCATAATAAAACGTGGTTTAAAAATTATTAAAATTGTTAATATCAGAAAGTTTATATTAAATATTTAGGCAACTATGTCTATTGTGATTTTTCTTGCAACGTTCCAAGAGATCTTCTCAAATCTTTCCATATTTCACCGACTATAGTCTGTGTTCAGAATGCAAGCGAACACTCCCTGTAGCATACCGTACTGATACACAGTTGTGTAACAACAAAGACAAAATATTTGATCTTTCATTCTTATATCACTGTTTTATACCAGTTCACTTTTTACTGCAGTTAATATCTTAGGACATAAGGAATACAGTATGTATCAATGAAATTTTATGTCATAATTTATATTTCTTACTAGACAAATGTTGTTTTTATCTAAAAACTTGCAGAAGGTTATAAATTGGTTGTATTCCTAGTATGAGTTAATTAAAGAATTAGTCAGAGAATCAAGTTCCAAACTAATATTTCAAACAATTAAATAATTTTGTTACCATAGTAATACTTATTTAAAAATTCATTCTAAATTCAAAGTTGAAGGTTAAAACACCACTTTATTTTCTAGCCCCTTTAAGCTGAAATTAGACAAACCAGCAGGGCTTCAATAATACCAATCGCAAGAAGTGGAGAAATTTGTCGTCAGATTAACCAAATCCACGGTCACTCACTTCGCGTCCAGTCAAGAACAGCGAGAAGTGGAGAAATTTGTCGTAAGATTCACTAAATCCACGGTCACTAACTTCGCGTCCAGTAAAGAACAGCGAGAAGTGGAGAAATTTGTCGTGAGATTCACTAAATCCACGGTCACTCACTTCGCGTCCAGTCAAGAACAGCGAGAAGTGGAGAAATTTGTCGTGAGATTCACTAAATCCACGGTCACTCACTTCGCGTCCAGTCATGAACAGCGAGAAGTGGAGAAATTTGTCGTGAGATTAACCAAATCCACGGTCACTCACTTCGCGTCCAGTCAAGAACAGCGAGAAGTGGAGAAATTTTGTCGTGAGATTAACCAAATCCACGGTCACTCACTTCGCGTCCAGTCATGAACAGCGAGAAGTGGAGAAATTTGTCGTGAGATTCACTAAATCCACGGTCACTCACTTCGCGTCCAGTCATGAACAGCGAGAAGTGGAGAAATTTTGTCGTGAGATTAACCAAATCCACGGTCACTCACTTCGCGTCCAGTCAAGAACAGCGAGAAGTGGAGAAATTTGTCGTGAGATTAACCAAATCCACGGTCACTCACTTCGCGTTCAGTCATGAACAGCGAGAAGTGGAGAAATTTGTCGTGAGATTAACCAAATCCACGGTCACTCACTTCGCGTCCAGCCAAGAACAGCGAGAAGTGGAGAAATTTGTCGTGAGATTCACTAAATCCACGGTCACTCACTTCGCGTCCAGTCATGAACAGCGAGAAGTGGAGAAATTTGTCGTGAGATTAACCAAATCCACGGTCACTCACTTTGCGTCCAGTCAAGAACAGCGAGAAGTGGAGAAATTTGCCGTGAGATTAACCAAATCCACGGTCACTCACTTCGCGTCCAGTCATGAACAGCGAGAAGTGGAGAAATTTGTCGTGAGATTCTTTAAATCCATGGTCACTCATGAATTCATAGGAAGTGAAAAACATTTGTTTGAGATCCTGTAATTCCAAAATATTGCACTTTGTGTCCAGTTACCAACTTCAAGGTGGGAGGAGAATTCCAGATGTGAAACCCTCTGTATTCAAACTTGGCATGATTTGGTGTATCCCATTTGGCCAACTGCTTAAAAATTAACAGTCTACGAGTTGTCTCAATCTTGGATCTGACACAAGACTGAGGGGTGGCGGAGGGTTCATTTTTGTTTTTGAATTATGCAAATTATTTTTAAATATATAAGTTATGAAAAATGTACTTTTTCAATGGTTATTTATCAAACTAGGGTCACACTTCTTGAAAGCTTGCTTGTTAAATTGACTAATGGTTTTTTGACAGAAAATAATTTGAATAAATTTAACAGTAACGGATGGGATAGAGCAAAGAACTATAAGCCATGCTTGGCTTTGCCATATCACAAGAATAACTTCTAGATAATAATATTTTTTTAATTTTAGGCGTTAGATATTCAGCACAATGCACTAAACAAGCCGATTAGAACATATTAGCTCTCATAGTAATATAAAACATAAAAATCTTAGACCTATATTTTTGCTGAAACGTCGTAGTAGAAAATACTTAAATCAATCCCTGAAATAACCTTTCTTGCATAGTCTTGATTGTAACATCTTTGTAACCGCGGTTTCTATTTCAGACAACAGTTTCCAACTAAAGACGACTTTGTACAAGTATCTGGAGCATCTCAAAAGACTCTGTTGAAAAATGAAAAGCAAGGATTACAAATTAATTCTTGAATCAGCATTGCCTTTATACTAAGAAAAGATCAGGTTGGAGTCTACGTATGTGAATAGAAGAAAGTCTACGCTTGCCCAGGATGGTTACCAACCCTTGAAACGCTAGCCTAACCTCAAAGTGCTTTTCTACAGCCCACGTGCTGGTTTTATTTCCGATTGTAATGCAGATTTAGGCCTCCTACAACATATTACAGGCTATAGTGTGGTCAATCAATTATTGTTAGCCTACAGGAACAAGCCTTGTGACCAAAAACTTCTGTTATTAGAAAATGTCTAAAATGAAAGATTGACGGACCAAACGACAACTTCTATAATTGCCCTGTAATAAATTTGTTAATTTGTACAACCGTGTACTTTAGGCTTCCTAGGTATTAGCGTGGGGTGTAAATTATGTCATGGGTTAAATAAAAAAACACTCACCAACTTGCTGCTCTTAATCCAGTTCTTTCTTTAAATCAATTACTGTATCTTGTATAACTAAGCAGTTATATTAATACGGTATCTTCCACCAAATGCGACAAATTTCAACAATATCGTTACAACGACAAAACAAACATAACCCGAAAATCTTTCCTTCACTTGATGTTCCATTCCCGTTCCCAGTTCTACAATGCAGACAGCTGATCGCTTGGCCAGCTGATTAATGCACAGCCTGCTAATAATGACGTCGCTGATCGCGAACATAACCACTGCCACTAGCTGCCGCAACATTGATCCACTGCAAAATATCTGTGCTTTAATCCTCGGAAAAATTTGCCTCGTTACAACATTGTAAAGCGAATTATTACAACTCAGCTATTAAGAATCGTAAGATTTGATGAAATAAATACTAGAACAATTAGATTATATGTGAAGTTTGTAAAACCTGGTAAATCTGTAACATAATTCAGGAATTCTGCTCATCCCCTTTCCAACACCCACCATCCTGAATGTCTGTCCAGGTGTCTTCCTCTACAGTGAGCAGTCATGACGTGGATCATACTATGATGCAATTCAACGCTTATATGCTCCATTTACTACAGTGCCAACTGCAGCAGAACATTTGCGTTGAGTTGTATTTTTACTGTAGTTATTTTGAATTTGGTGCCAGTTTAGGTGGGGGCAAAGTCAAGGCCGCATTCATAGTTTTAGATTCATTTGTCTAGTATAACTCTTGGCAATTTTTTATGTTTTATTTTCCGTGCTTGGATGTTCTAATAATGAAGAAGTGGGCAAACTCAAGTTCTCATAATTTTGCGGTCAGATTTGTACCATTTAAGGATGCACATGATCGAAATCCTGTTATTCTATTCCATTATCAGTATATATTTGGTTAAAATAGGTTAACCAACATTGTCAAGTCATAATAATTCCTACTGAAAACCAGTATGTTACGCTACTAAAATGTTTGTTATTTAAGGGTGCGCTCTACCACTCTGGTGAACGCTGATGCAAGGGTTTTGAATCTGCCTCATTGTAGGTTCATTTTTGAGCTATTACAAACATATTGATGTCATTATTAAGTAACTAAATATTTGTATAGGTGTATTAGTTTTTGAAATTTCAATTTCGATTCAACTTAAGCTGCAAATCAGGTGGAAAGTTTAAAAAAAGGGTATTTTCAACGTTTCATAAAATAAAAACGCGAATTTTTGTTAAAGAATAAAATACAGACATTCGTAGATTGGAATATAGTAAGAGTAAAACTGCAAACGGTATATAAAAAAGTTCTGAAGCTAAGGTACAATAAGGCAGACATGAAAGGTCTGCAAGCGCTATTCAACGCTCTGTCACGTGGCGCGCGTGGCGACTACAGCCGGAAACTATAGGCAACTCTCCCACCACTACCTGCTGGATATTTCCCCTCACCCGCTTTCACTAGGTTATAACGTGTGGCCTTTCAGTGTTGGTGTTCCTTCAATTTGTTGATTTATAATATCTACCCCGCACGGCACCGGGTCTTTCCAACGGCCATGAACAAAACACTACTTACGCGCCACCGTTGCGCGCCCATGCTATGAATGATCGTGTCGTGTGGAAGCTCTCATATACATCTTCATATCACCGAAATAGTGTTGGCGAACTCTTTCCGTAACAATAAATTCGTAACGTTTAACAACTACCTCTACCTCCTGGGGAACAATAAATTATTGAATAACGTCAATATTTTCAAAATATGAGTGACATACTTCATTATGAGGTATTTTGTTTAGTGCAATATTATAGTCTAACTATAATAGGTTTTATTTGACTTAATGTATGATTGCTTCATTTGATTGTTAAACAAATCTCATTACATGAGCAGCTATTACCCATTACAAAATAAAGGAATTAAAATTTTAACATTTTAATTAAAATTCCACTTTTTACTTTTTACTACAAATGCATATTGCCAGAACTAGTTAACCCAAGATACCCTCGAGGGCTTCCTGTGAGAGACAGACTAGATAACAGTGCAATAAAATGCACCTTAAAAACTCTAATGATTAGAACTTCAACTATTTCGGACTTCAGTTATTGAGGTAAACGTGATATTTTTGATTGAGTTAGGACGACGATTTTTTGTTATCATTAAACTGTACTCGACTACCTATATAATTATCGAGAAAAAAAATCACTTCCGGTCGGTAAATACCGAAGAAACACTCTCTACAGATTCAAGTTTTGACGATTTTGGATTTCACTGGTTGAGTGGTTGAGGTAAAAGTGGTACTTATAATTTTGTTAGGACATTAATTTTATATAATAATTCTACGCCGACTAATAAATATATAATTATCGAGTAAAAAACAAAAATAATCACTTCCGATCGGAATATACTAAGGAAAATGAAATAACACCTCAGTCAATGAAATCCAAAGTAGTTGGAACTTCTTATCAGTAGAGTTTTTACGGTGTATTATCCGACCGGAAGGGATTTTTTCAATTTTTCTTCGATAATTATATAGGTATCAGTCGGCGTTCAATTGATATTTGCATCTAAGTAACTTCATTGCTTTAAGAAGTAATGCTAGTTGGCTTCCGGCCAGGCATCTGAGTCAGATTTTGCCATGGGGCCTTGCAGATTTTGCCTCGCATACCAATTGTATTTCTTAAGAGACCCTTACTAGTCGTATCCTGTCCGTCCACATAGATGACCAATCAATACAAGGATCTTATGAAACAGAATAAGGAGGAAATTCGGTACAGAGAAGAGCGATTGTACTAGTAAACGAAGGAGCGGTCACAGAGGAGAATTGATTTTGCGCTATTATTACTTCAAAGTTTTAGGTCCGGCAACGAATGCGCTAACACTACAACTAGGTCGGGCTACCGTACTCTGCTGCATTGATATCGCATTGAAACCTTATGAAAAATAAATTCCCCTTAAACTATAACCAAAAAACCCCTTTTCATATCAAAACCATGGTGTTTATATAATTTGCGGCGGTAGTCAGAATTTTAATGACGGTAAGTTTATGGCCGACCAAACTGATATAGCAAAGTGCACTGATGGTCATTCTTTACTGAACAGACGATAGCAAAGCCGCATCTTCCGATCATTTATGTATACAACTAATAGATAGATAACTGCGCAATTTTAAATCTGGGATCTGTGGATCTACCAGACGACAATAAGACGGCAGCTGCATTAATTACGTATGTTGTGATCGCCTCGTTTTTTTTGTACTTGCTCAGTCAGGTACGTAGTTATACTAAATGTATGCTTAATAATCATGTATATTTTTTACCCGGTGATAAAAGGTTTCAGAATATGAACTGAGCATGAAGAATTAAAAATGATGAGCAAATCAAGAATTGATTTACTTCTTCTTGCTGTTTGACTCAAATGTCACTTGTTATAACTATAAAGATATTGATGGTATCTAATGACCTCACTTCCATATTAAACTCCCGGAACTATGAAAGGGCTCTGTTCACACAGAAGATAAACTTAAACAATTTCAGTCCTTCCAGGAACCAGGCTTCTAAATCATCCTTTGCCGGCCCGAACCGAGGGGCAACTATTTGTGCTCGGCGCAATCTAGCCAAATTTTTTCCCCCAGAAGTTTTAAAAATGGTCTACTATGGCCTAATCCATCTTCATTTTGCGTATGGAATAAGACTTTGGGGAAGTTGTGCAAAAAAAATGGAGCGCGTCTTTAGACTTCAGAAAAAAGCTATCAGAATCATTGAAAATTTGAATTACAGAGAGTCGTGTAGGGAATATTTCAGAGAGTTGAGATTGCTGGCTTTGCCCTGTCTCTATATTTTTGAGGTGTTCATGTACTGCAGATCAAGGTGCATCTTGATTCGTGGCAGGAACGGTCATCAATATGACACTGAAGGCAGGGACAACTTTCGAACTCATCGACATTAGCGCAACATTTACCGCAAGAAGTTGGTGTCAGATTAATCAACAGGCTCCCTGAAGAAATCAAAATTTCTAATAATCAAAATTGATTTAAAACGCGTCTCAATCTCCTTTTGGTGTCCAAGGCTTTCTACTCTGTTGATAAATTCATGATAAGCCACTGGGATATTTGAGAGTGCTGGATCTGAGGTCAATGCGATTGTGTCTTGAATGATTGTGGGAATTGTGAATATGAGGTTGCGTTAATTTGTAGATAAAATCGTGTAAATTTACTTTAACTATTGGCTATTGCAATACGATGTAAAAATTGTTAAAATAATGCAATAAAGAGATTATTATTATTATTTTATTAACGTTTACAGGTCTGACAAAACGATTTTGTGAATTTTTGTGCTCTTAATTGTCTCAGCGATTCATCATGAACTCGTCAACAGAGTAAAATGCCTCTGGCACCAAAATAGTTTTGATACCTTCAGGGAGACTGTTATTAGTCCGACACAAACTTGGGAAGGCAAAATTCTGAAAGCATTTCTTCTGTGTTGTTGGACTCGAAAGTTATCAAGTTACCTCTACTCCCATGATAGTGAAACCACCCCCTCCCTTCGAACAAAGCGCACTTTGATCTGGAGTAAAGGATCACCTTGAGAATATAGAAACAGGACAGAGTCAGTAACCCGACTTCCCTAAAAGCATCTCTGCATGACTCTCTGGCTCTCAAAGCAAAAATCATTCTCACAGTTCTTTTTTGGAGAATGAAGACCCGTTCCAACTTGGGGTCGAGGGTGAGTTGTTTCTCTTTGCAGATGATTCCGCAATACTATACGAAGGAAAGAATTGGGGAGAAGTCAAAACTAAGACATTAAGTGGCTTATCCATAGTAAAAAAATGGTTTGATCAAAAGTTATTATCTTTAAATGTTTCCAAAACGAAATTCTTGCCAATTTCATTACGAACTAATAATGATTTTAATGAAAATAGTCTAAAACTTTCCTGTGGCAATTTCTCGAGTGAAACATGCGGTTGTGACACCATAAGCAGTGTCGATTCATATAAATATCTAGGAATTATGTTTGACAAACGGATGCGTTGGGCAGAGCACATAGATTACATGAAAAACAAATTAAGAAAATTTATTTTTGTATTTAGGCAGCTACGTGAAATTTTAAATTTTAATGAATTGAAACTTGCTTATTTTTGCTTATTGTCCATCAATATTATTGGTTGGTATTATAGCTTGGGGTGGTGCCTATAAATCAGTATTAGAACCTATAAATGTTGTCCAAAGAGCCATTCTTAAGACTGCCCTATGTAAAGGTAACCGTTATGCATCATCTGCACTTTTTAATGATATGGGAGTTTTGGGGGTCAGGCAGCTATATGTAAAAACATCAGCGCGGACACTCTCAAACTTTTAATATTTGATTGCTAAAGGATACCAAATTCATATTATTGTAATTTGTTTGTATTCCTAATCTGATTTAACCTATTGTTACGAGATTAATATCGCAATCCAATTTAAATTTTTCCGACATATCAGTATATCGCAAGACGTGATGTAGGGATCCAAAAATATCTGTTACTGTTAAATCAAGTATTTTATCATGTTAAACCTTTAAACATTATAGATCGTGAAAGCATATAACATTAATTTAGTAGTGACTTAACATTTGTTTTATTTAATTATAGCTATACAGTTCAAAGCTAGTGGAAACTATCATAACATTTGTATCTCAAGAAGAGAATCAGTTATTTGTGACGTCTGCCATGGTCTATAAGGTCTGTTCCATCTCAACCTGTAACACACGAGTATAACGTATAAAAACTTATTTAAATAATCTCTTTACAATTTTGCCAATAAGATTTTCGTAGCATCATAAAAGAGTAACATAAATTGAATACCTATGCTTTATGCATATGTATACATGATTTAAATGATTTATTACTTTATATATATATATATATATATATATATATATATATATATATAAAAATGTACAAAATATTTTAAAGAAATAATGTACACCTAAAAGTCGACGTTATGAAATAAAAACTGTTTAGTCGTCTAACGGTACATTTTACAAGATGACATGTAGCCTAAATTACTAGTGACTGACTTATTTCAGCTGTCAAAGTCTACAACAAAAAAGGTACAGATAACATATTAACAAATAATTAACATTCTTCATTTCCAATACTTATAAACCCCCCTCCCCAAAAAAGAAAACAGTATTATTCCCGGAGCCATGAGCTAATTTGCTTTGTGTAACTACACAACCTGTCTGAGGAACTTTCCTAAAAAATAATTTGTTCGACAATCGCACTATTCTTGTAAAGGTTCAAATAGAAAGGCCAAAAGTTATAAAATGATAATATTCCTTAGGTCAAATTAAACCATATTTATAATTTTTTATTTAACCTATGAAAAATTACAATTTTTTCTTTTAAAAAGCATGTTTAAGTTCGCATTTACGTTCAAACCGACTTTTATTCAAAGTGCATTTTTTTACTAATCTATACAGCTATATTAAACAGTCCAAAAACATATACTCAGAATGTGTTTTAATGCAAACCTGTTTTATCCACCAACATATTTATAGAGAAAACAGCTTATTTCCACATATTTTGTGCAAAACTTTTCCAAAACAAAACAGGTGTTTTCATAAGTGTAACTAAATACTTACGATTAGTTTATTTTTTAACTAACAATAATTATTCCTCGTTACCATGAAAACATGACATAAAAATTAATAATTTTAAGTATTTGTTTTAGTATAGTAGTGGGATCCTACATTATTTTACTTCAAGTTCATATGGACAAATTTAGCAGAGTTCAAATTCAGTCCTCTTCCGAACTATGATCACAACACCACGGCTGAACTTCTGTGGCTTTGACTGCAATATTCTTCAAATGGATAAGTCAAAACACAACATTTTTCATTGAATATAACACACGTAGCTGTTGTGTTGTACAAATGGCAGTAGATGTTGTCTGGATATTAATTTTAAACAATTAAGCCTTGAGTTTAGATTTAGCAATTTGTGACTTTTACTTAATAACCTGTAGAAAAGCAAACGTACTATAACGTAAATACTTATTTTACTTTGTATTTAGCTGTATGTAATTACTGTATGAGCTCCGGCCACTACGTCATATACATGCCCATTATCACTATCGCTGAGGCATTACCCTTGAATAAATATTTCAATAAATTAAAAACAACTTATCACTCTTTAACGAATTTATACACGCAAATCCTTTACATTGTTTACGATCAAAATGTATGAGTATTTCCTTTGACGTATTTAATTTTGGCTTTTTAGACTGATCAAAAGTGTGTAGACACAGGCAAAGGAAAAGAAAAAACGTTACGAGATTACAAATATAATAATAGATGTATTAAATTGTTAAATTGGCCCCACTATTGTTTGTTGCTAGAACCTGTCCTAAAATCTGTCCCCTAGTTCAAGTCTCCTTTGACGTCACCAATTTATTGCCTCAATTTGTATCTCCATAAAGACCTCCAGGGTGTTGGTAACGGTAGTAGCATCTCCTACGTGTGGTCGTGGGCTAACTTCCAACACAGTATCAGTGAGAACAGGACGGAAATTATTAACGGAGGATATTATTATGAATATTTAATAAGAAGAAAAATTCCATGAGGTTAATAAATCCATGTATTTCATTGTTATAAAGTTCATATAGGAACTATATCCATAATGGTTTTAATAATTAGTCGTTTTTAATCGTTGTGAATTTAAGTGTTTTGAAAATTTTATGCCTATATTTAGCACTGGTCTTATCGTTTTATATCTGGAAACGTAGAAATCTTATCATATCAGATATTAGTAATATTTCAAACTGTCTATAATAATATTGGTACATCTCTTAAATAAGCACATTGTGAAACTTGAAAATTTGGGTGGAATTCGAGAAGATAGAGAAAGTAAAATATAACAGCATATGGAGTAAGCTCTATTTTTATATAACTTAAATTGCAACCGAGAATTGAATAAATTGTCTTTTAAAATCAACCGGTGTGTCAAATAAAAATACTTTGCAGTGGCTACATGTGTCAATGTGTAAAAGTCGATACGGACGGAGTTAGCAGTGTTTGCTCTTCTTCGGATCTGTGACCCTGACACCACGGCCTCTGTTGTTTTGACTGCAAACTGTTTCAAAAGAGTAAGTAAAAATATCACATTGTTATTGAAATGTTCTCTCTTAGATGTTGTCTTAATGTTTATTTTAAACAGCAGTAAAGCCTAAAGTTTAGACATAAGCAACTCATGAATTTGTCGTATTATATATAGGAGAGCAAAGAAATACTGCAACTGAATTATTATATCGTATATTTATGTACATGTAATTACTGCATGGACTCGGGCCACTACGACACAAGAGCCCTTCTGTTATTAATGCTACCGGTATGACACAGGGTAGTAATTTTCCTGCTGTATTTGAAATTTGTGTTACTGTATTTAAATTACTATTTAATTTCAGAATCTTTAAAAGCAGAAAGTTCTAAAAGTCACAATAAACCGACTCGGATTAAATTTCCAAGTAACAAAATTATAAATTTCATCTTTTCAAATATTATTTCCCGTAAAATCCATATTTTCTGATACCTGCTTCGAAACAGAAAGAAGCCCGCGACATATACACAATCGTACCAAACAAAACCATTGACATCAATGGAATGTCAGCGTGGTTACTGGAATTTTGCAACTATTGACATGACTCAATCGATTAATCAATTTCCTATTAGAATCAGGAATTTTTCCGTCTCTTCTCGAAATATCTAAAGTGTTTTAAAAGGGCATATATTGTTAACCGGAAACTACCGTTCAGTTTTAATTATACTAGTTTTTTTTTTCAGCAAAATTTTAAAAGGGTATATAAGAATTACCAGAGGACTTCTTAAACCATGAAATACTTTAAACCACATCGGTGTTTATTTAAGGATAATCAAATTATAGAGTTTAATAACACTGTAGAGTTTTTTTTATTTTCTTTTAGGTATTTTTTAATGACATAAATCTGTTTCAGTTACTTATCTAGAAATAGCTAAGGCATTAGACTATGTAGAGCAATTAAAATGTTTGCAAAAGTTGGAAAAATTAGGCTATCGGTGTCTGATCATTTATGTGGCTTGCTTTTACCTCAAAGATAAAGCATATTTATTAGATAAAACTGTCTAGTTCACAAACTTTCGTTAAGTATACATTAAAATTACATTTAGAGGCCCTTATGGTTCAACACTTCAACACTGGGTTTTTACCATTCAAGGTATACGTCAACAGATTGAATAATGTAGTTCAAAAGGGACACTTTATTTAATATGCTGTCAACACTATACCTCATTTCCAAAAGAATCACAGGTGTAGTAAATCAAATATTTTTGTTATGAATTCTTGCTTTTAATATTATACTCATAGTACTTATTTTGTTTGTATTATTCATTTAAAATCATGTTTCAGGAATCTATATTACATATCCTCCACGCAAGATGACACGGTAACGTAAGTAGTATTTGGGACGTTTCATGATAAAATGTAATGCCATTCTGAAACTACAGTTTTTAGTCAAACCCCAAAACTTTAATAACACTCTTTTATAAGGTATCATAAATAAAGCTGCCTACTGATTAGTATTATATTTATGATTCAAGAGTTTTGTTCTGATTATTTTCAGGTGGCTTCGGTCCTGCGTTGGCTTGACGTCCCCTCCTTGACATTATCACGTAAAGAACTCCACGTGTGTTGCAAAACACGCAAAGTATGAATGATGATTGAATGGAAAAGTGTGAATGTGTGCGTGCGTGTAGAACTACACATAACTAAAACAATAATTCTCCACTACACAATATATTAAGGTATACTAAATTTATCTCCTTATATTAAACTTAAGTTTACATATATGTTCCATGATTACACATAATATTATTTAATATTTATTTAATTAATGTATATTTCTAAAATTATATAAGTTTCGGGAACTTTTTGGTTTAATATGATACATTACTATATGCTGTCTTTTCTGGTTGTTACAGGGTGATGTCGTCAATGCGGCAGGAGGCCGCCCCACTCACACTAATACACACACGACACATACACTAGGTAATGTATTGTTCTATTTAAAAATACTATAATCAATATGGCTGCAATTGTTGTTTCAGAATGGCACACTAATTTTTATTAGTTTAATATATGCTTTTTTGAGAACATTTCATAATCTTAATACAAATCAAATTACTCGTAATGTTAAAAACATTTGTAATTTCTGTGTTACGGTCCTCTTGATGTCCTATTTTCGTAACACTATTACATTTATTGTCTCCTAGGAATAAACTTGATATCATAAAATATAACAAAACTGATATTTTATTCCTATCTAATAAAATATGAAATGTTTATAATTCTAATAAAGCCCCGTATATTAAGTCAAACTATCAACCATTTCAATGTATGTTTAGGATTATATTATTACGATATTTTCCACTAAATTGGGTGGAACATTCAAGATAATCGACGATCATTGAATAAGGCAGTGATTCCTGGGAAATTGGATTTAAACTTTTTTTCCTTACCATATTGAAAACATAATTTTATTTTATGTGCTACAAAGCTTACGTTTTTGACTTATGTAAATTTTGGACCTTAAATACATATATAAAAAATACGTTACAAAATACTTTTTCAGAAGTAATGAGAAAGATAAGCTATTTATTTCAAATTACTATTTAACAAAACTATCAATTCTTTCATTAGCTATGAATGCGCAAGTTATTTGATAATTGCACTGCATTATAAATAAAACTTCAATAATGTGTGCATACAAAATTCAGCTAGATTTTTGTATAGCATATTTTTATGATTCTGGACTCTGGATAGCTTTAAATAGAAGAAATAAAGATGTTTGCACGGAAATTGTGTGGCGATATAACCTGAATTCCATCGCAATATTATACACCACGCTGCATCTCGCTTCAGAATGGGCTTACATAAACATCACATCGCGAAATTGAATTACAGAAGCCTCATGGCAAACTTTAACAGCTTTTCGGCTGAGAGAATTGGTTAAACCTCTTCTTAAGACCAATACTGGAGAAGCGCCGCAATATAACTCCTACTGATTTACAATATTTGAGACGAGGCTTTGCTTTATGTGTCCCATTTCTGGCACTATCATCATTCTGTAATCATGTACAGTTATTTGGCACACGATGACTTCTTACATAGTTTCATTCTCACATATCGGCTGATTTGATAAATATAATTATAGTTACACGAGATAATAGAGTTGTATGGAACATGGTGATTACCACAGAGCTGGAGAGAGTGTGATTAACCTATTATGCCTGCAGGAGTGAATATAACAAAATTAGAGTTTCTGCATACCAGTGTCGTCCAAATCCTTGCTTTCATTTCTTCTGAATGCTTTCCTTTACTCCAAAATTTATTATTTTGATTTATTAATTCCTTCTATATTACTGAAAATGTATAATAAACTATATACACCTACTATCAACCTTCATCCATGACCATCCATCAACGGTAAACCCGATACTAAAAAATTATTATTTATGGCGAATGTATAATTTTTTTTTTGAAAATTTAGCTTAAAAAGCATACAAATTAATTTAATTATTATAAATGTTTACTTATAACCAACATATTTCAATTCATACTAAACAATTTTACAGTTTTAAAAGATCATATTATCTCTTTAAATGTTTTTAGAAACATTTATTAACACTAATATAAACAATTGATTACTTAATGTTAGGTATATTAACCCAAGCTAAAATTTCACCTACAGTTGGTTTGCAGGGGGAAATCAACTGATTCTCTGTGACATCAATTAATTATAAATTCCTGACCAACTTGATATGGATGCAATAGCTATCAGTATACCACAAAACTACACAGCACATTACTTGCAATTAGTTTTTTTTCCTATAGTGTAAACTGTGATGATAGAGTTGGGATGTTATGAGATCTATGCCATTTACTTCCATGTAGTGCGGTTTGTCCATTCTTTTTATACATATTCTATCACGTGTTCTAAAAGAAATGTTAATGATAGTCTGACTTGACTACAATAACATTAAAAATCTCTTGTTTAATTTTGCTAAAAATAAAACGCGTTTTATTCATCACTTATATTAGCCGTGCATGAAATCTATGAATCAGTCTTTCAAACTATAGGGTAATTGGGTAGTAGATTTTGATGATTCCTAACGCAGAAAAGATTAAATTTTTAACACAACTACAAGAAAATTATTCTAAACGAATCTAAAATAATAAAGCAGTGCCAAATAATGTAACCTGAAACCTTACCTCGTATAACGTAAAAAGTAAATTTATACCCTTTTAACAATTATTCTACATACATAGTTATCACTATAGATTAAACACCAAAGTTTTAAATTTTATTTATGATTACGCATGTTATCAGTTTGCTAATGAAACCACTTTGAGAACTTGTGAAATTCTAAATGTTATAAGTGTCAGTGTGCTTTGTATCCGATAAAAATATTGAGTTAATAAATATTTAATAAAAACCAACAATTAAGCTGTTTTATTATTTTGTATACTAATGATAATTTCTGTAACTCATGCTAATTTAATTATAATAAACATAAAATATACATACACAACAAGGGCTACAATCGAGGAAGCAAATGAATATATTTTTTGGATTTACCAAGCGGGACCTTCAGGTTCTTCTCGCAGAGACTCGGATTTGAAGATTTAGTGATAATTCCAGATTTAAGTTGACGAGTATGTCAACTTAGGAGTAGGATAACTTACACTAACTGTTGTAACCTCTCACTGGGAGCCAGCAATGCACATATACGTCGACGTATTATATAGCCACTACGACAACATGTCGAAAATTTATAAATAGGTTTTCATACAGAAGACGCCTGTATGCTTTGTTACATAAAACAGTGTTTATGCCTAGAGCAATCTGACTGATGTATGTCTCCGAAATAGTTTACTGCAAAATATTTATACATTGTTACTTGTTTTAATGGGAATAATAAATTAATACATTAGAAACCCGTTATTAATAAGAAGAAAATAAATGTAAACATAAATCACATTTAATAAAGCCAGCTGGTGTAAAATGTTTCTATTAAATCTCTGTGGCACAGTTCACATAAAATAAGTAAAGTATTGACGAAAAGCTGTATATCCAGAAATGCTTGGAAATTATTAACACGATTTTCTTAAATGCTCTAAAATCCAAAGGGATATTTGTCTTCAACGTAGACATTAATGAGCTTGCTCTGTGTTCTCTTAAAATAAAAATATATTTCAGTTTTCATCAGGTCACGATAAGTTAGTATTTTATAAATCCATGTTACCGTCAAAATCTGTTAGGTTTTTTATTATTTTCAGAATACCTTGCCAATGGGTTTTACTGTTTCTTCGAGGAAAATGACAAACATTTGTCCTGTCCTTTCAATTATAAAATGATTAAACATTCATCACATATATCAATTATGTTTCAATTTTACACCATCAAGAGTTATATTTAACTTGTAGTTCGCCAGTCTGTTATTTAGGTGGAAACATGATACTTCAGTTTTATTAGGATTTGGATTTAGCTTCCAGGCTCTAAAATAATCTGCGAGGACTGAAAGATCATCAGTGAGTGCCTGTTCTGTTTTCTTTATGTCATTATGTTGGTAGGCTAAGGCAATATCATCCGCATAAATAAACTTGTCCCTTGTGTACTCCGCTGCTGAATATTGTGCTCCTGTGTGGCTTAATAGTGCACATGTGCGAGAGGTCGATGTCGTTCTTAATAGGGCCATGAGGACAATTACTGGAACTCTCATGGCAACACCAACACCTTGGCTCCCAGTGCTGAGCAATATAGCACCACCTGAGATTAGACGCAAAGAGGCTCTTCTGAGAGAGTTCAATAAGATCGTGTCCAATCCCGAATTGCCCGTTACGCGCGACCTTCCTCAGCAAGATAGCCGGCTGAAATCACGCAAGCCATCACTACGAACAGCATCCCAGTTGATAGAGGAGAACTTTACGCCTAATGCTAACTGGGCGTCATCCTGGGAATCATTCGATGGACGGAACAAGTTCTTGATATCCGATCCTACGAAAGCAGCGGGTGGCTTGGAAATTCCTCGAAAGGAATGGGTTTTATTGAATCGTTTTCGAACTGGGGTTGGGAGAAGCAATCACTGGAAATTCAAGTGGGGTATTACTGACGACCAGACGTGTGATTGTGGCGCAAACTCTCAGACAATTGAGCACATTGTAAACGACTGCCCTTTGCGATTGTTTTCTGGTGGTCTGGCTGGTCTGAGTGGTTTAGAGGATGGGTCTCTAAACTGGCTCAGTAATTTGGATTTAGCTTTGTGACGGGAGATTTTAATATTATTTTTAATTTATGACTCAAGAACTTTGTTCTTACGTACTTTTTAATAATTGTAATTTTTAATTTATTTATTTATGGATAGCTGCCTTTGTCCCCCATACTATATATATATATATATATATATATATATATATATATATATATATACATATATCAATTCAAACATAGTTTACTTAATTTGTATATATTAAATCAACAGAATTACAATGTTTGTTGGCAACTACGCGATAAGTTAGTCCAGCATGGTGTTTGTGAGTTCTACTAAAACATTCCTAACGTTACTTGTTTCACTATTCACGTGTTTTTACATGGATCACATCCATTTATTTTATTGTTTATTTATACATACAAGGTACGAGTACGCTATTCCACGTGTTGTTGTAATAGGCTTCGCTAAGTTTGCATGCTAAATGTTAAGCATACATCTCATTTTACTATCGTCATGCGGTCATATAGGAAGATCATGCGGAAAGGATCACCTCAGAAAACATAAACGATATGTTCATGCTACAAAGTGCTTCAATGGCGCTCAACTAAATTCCACGGTTGAATATGCACAATCACATAACTTAATGTTGTTATATATAAAAAAATTATCATACAAATTTTAAAGATCGTGTGTGATAATGATCTACATAAATGAAAATGAATTTCCGTTCGTTAGTCTTGCTAAAACTCGAGAACGGCTGAACCGATTGTTCGTGGAAGTCCAGGGAATCTTTAAACGATGAGAAAATATAACAAAAATTGCAAGGAAAATACTAAAAACGACAATTTTATTTTCCCATAAAAAACTGTTCTTACCTGTCAAACGTTTGATTGATGTTCATGTATCCATAATTAGTCTGTGTTGGGTGCGTTCAGAAATATACATTGAATTTTGCGACCCGGTGTTGCCAAATTAACTACTTTATAGCTTTATAGTTTTATAGTGTAAATGCCTCAAAACAGGCTTTGCCTTGGAGGCCAATACTTTATTTCTCGGTATATGTATGTATGTATGTGTGGCATGAATGTTAATGTGTCAAGATCAGCCAGTACTGATATACTATGTAATCGCGTGCTATGCACAGGATTATTTTGCTATGTATGTGGTTTGCATTTATATTTGTTGTATATTTGTATTGAATATGTTGGAATGTGTGCATATTTATGAGAAATAAAGTTTATTCTATTCTATTCTATTATCTATAAAATATTCCTATTGATCATTAAAGTTAAAAATAAATAATTTAAATAATACAAACTTAACTTAATTTAATTTAACAGCTGTAACAATTATAAATGACGAAGTGTGTATCAATATCATATGTTTACTTACTACTGCATGCAATTGTGGGTAAAAAGGTGTCGCCACTATAGGTTAACATTATTAGTGCAAGAAAACATTAATATCAGATACTGCTTTCAACGCCGAGAAGAAAACAACCTAACATAGGTCGTCGAAGTAGATCGAATGTGCTGCGAGCTACCTTATGCGCTAATCGCACTGATGACCAGCAAGAGACTGATAATGATAACAGTCGTATTGGTATGGAACATTTGCGTTCTACAGTAAATCAATCAGAATGACGTGGCTAGACAAAGAATGCAACGAGTTCGGGCACATCGATCACAACAGCAGCGAGCCCGGGAAAAGGAAATTGACCGATTCCGCAAACGCAATGATCCTGTGAACCTGGAACGAGCAACATTCTCATACGATCCAGAAATCGATTATAGTGCCGAAAAATCTGTAACAATTGGGGAAATGTCAATCATTTTTCAACATTGTAAAGCATTAAAATACAGCGGTGAATCTGCAGGTTTATGTTGTGCTGGTGGCGGTAAAGTAAAATTACCACAATTGGTCCCACTACCAGATCCGTTATACTTAATAATTTATGGGATGGAAAATCACTCTAAACACTTACAATATACAAAAATATAACAATTCCTTTCAAATGACGTCGTTTGGCGCAACGCATATTGTAAAGGACAGTTTCATGCCTACTTTCAAGGTAGTATACCATACTTAATTAATTTTTTAAATTATACTTTGTATTTGTATCACAAATAATTTAACAAGATCATAAACCATTACAGATACAAGGGAAAATTCATTACCTACAGGGGGCACTGCTGCCAGTGCCAGATGCGGATCATCAATTCTTGCAAAATTATTTCATAGGCAATTAAGATGCGGAAGTTGATAGGCGTTGTGCTCATAATCCAACAGTGAAGCGAACCATTGTCCAGCAACTGCAAACGTTTCTTCATCAGAACAATAATTTAGTGAAAGTGATCGAAATGACACTGGATCGGATGACATCAGGCAGCCATAATATTGTAATAAGAGCCGACAAAACTCCTGCTGGGGAGCATGCGAGGAGGTTTAATTCACCAACAATAGATGAAGTGGATGTTGTCTTTGTTGGAGAGAATTGTAATCAAGAGATATTGTGCCTTATCGTCGGAACAATGAATTCAAGCGTGTATCTAAAACGCATAGAGCTTATGATGGTGTAACCCCTCAATCTTCTGGCAGGGAGAAGACGGATACCATTTCAATATCAATATGGTTAATCCAACAACAGGTTAATATTAAATAAAATTAAAAAATATTTTTCAAATTCATAATATCTATGTAATTGTTTATCATTTCTGATTCCAGGTGCTGAAACCAACAAAAAAGTCAGTGCTATGAATGTTTATAGATAGATGTTTCTAGAATGTTCATACAGATTCATGATCCATGAAGGTGAAGTAAATCACATTTTGATGTGTCAGCTTTCATCAGTTCGCAGTTGACATGTATGTCAAAATTGAGACCGAACAATTGACGTATATCCGTCTAAACCAACAGCAGCTTCGATCTGAAGAGTACATTAATCTTCGTGATGCTATTGATGCCGATGCAAATGCTGAAAATGTGGGAAAAATTACAATTTTGCCGGCCACTTACATTGGAAGCCAGAGCCACATGCACGAATACGCGCAAGATGCGATGTCGTATGTTAGAAAATATGGCCGTCCAGACCTATTTATTACATTCACCTGTACAATGGATGGAAAATAAGAAATAATTGCTACACGGGCCAAACACCAGTTGATAGGAATGACAACGCTGCCAGAGTTTTTAAGCAAAAGTTAAAATATTTTAATGCATTTCATTACAAAAGCATCGTGTGTATGGCTAAGTACGTTGTTGGATGTACTCTGTTGAGTGGCAAAAGGCGTGGTCTGCCACATGCGCTCATATTAGTTTGGTTAGTTGATAATTTAAGGCCAGAAGACATTGATTCCATAATTTCAGCCAAGATTCCCGATGAAACACTTGACCCAAAATTGCATGCAGTAGTAAGTAAACATATGATACATGGACCTTGCGGAGTTTTCAACAACTCACCCTGTTATGGCATTGTTCAACAGCTGCGTTGTAGAAGGCGCTTTATTCATTGAATTTTGAACAGTTCTAAGATGCCATAGCATGGCCTATACTATGATGATGATGATGCCTTTATAAAGTTACCGGTTCTGCAATACATAACTCGGGTTTAAATTAATATGGTTTATGTTAAGAGGTAAGTGAAACCAAGTTCACCTGGTCATCTAGTAATTAATAAATATATAACTTGAAAACCCAAAACGCAGTTATATATTATTTATCTAAGTTCAATACATCTCAGTGAGAGTTTACGGATCTGTGTTATTCTCTTGTTGTGTAGATATTATCTATGGTAAATTCCAGCACACGTAACGTACACAGAGATATCTCAATCCTCCAACCAAATAAGGGAGGGGAGAATCACATGGTAGAAGGGTGACGACCTGCCCAAGGACTGGCTCCAGTACTGTGTAATGCTCTAACCGTATATAATTTTCATTACATCACTGATGTTGGATCTAGTAACAGTGTTAATGCACGGCTACTATTTTAAGTACAGGCAGTCCTAATACCTTTGAAGATCGGTTATTTAATATGTAAAATTATAATAGATATAACAGAAATTTACTTTAAAGTATATTTTCCGGGAGAGTTTTTAAATATTTTACCAATAAACGAGAGTTACATGGCAACAAGTAAAAAAGAAAGTTTTTTATAACAAAAACAAGATTTTCGAGCAACTATGTTGCTTAGCAGATTACACATTTGTTCGTTATGTTTTTTTAGTTAGGAACATACTATTTTACTATACACAAATTATCTTATAAATTAGAGCCAAAGAGGTTGGATTTTGTCAATAGTCCCAGCTTGGACAGGCTGGCATATCGCTTAGCTTGCCCAATAACTATTGTCTGTGTTGGGTCAAATTCTAGTTCTTCTGCAAAAACTAAAACAAACATGTCCTAAGCTAATTAATGAAACGATTTATTTTATGATACTCCGGCATACGGCTGGCCCTGCATTACCTACTTGTTAAACACAACTTTCTGTAATACGATTTTATTCTTATTCTTCTGTAAAAATCTATACAAAATTTGTGAAATAAGTTTTTGTATACAGGGTGTATATTATGTCTGGAAACACCCAAATATATCCTTTAATAATTTAAATATAAATTTGAAACCTCTTACAATCGTGATAGAGATTGGGCATCTACTTTTTGGAACAATGTTTTTGTTATGTCACACCAACGGGGGACGTCCCTGCCGAGGGTTATCGTGAATATTCTTAATGGAAGCCTATACCTTGTGATACATAATTTTAAAGGTAAATAGCTTACTTAATTGAATGCCACAAACCGCATATCAAAGGAATTATTCTATCAGAAAATAGAGCATTTTTAGTATTGAAAATTTACTGATGTTCAACAATGTAATTTTAACATGGTTCTTGCCACAAAATGTGTTACACTAATTTTTTAGCATTTTTTTAAATGTTCAATTAAAATAAAATAAACAATTTATTTTTAAGCTGGTTTCATTAGTACAAATTTACCAGTTTTTTATTACAATGAATAAAACTTATGAGTCACTTTCTCTGATTACTTATGAATCTGTACTTGGTGTTTTCCAGTCAGCAGGAAGGTTTAAAGAGACAAAGGTCACTAGCCTATGAGAAACATTATTGTGTTATTAATCATCTGGTCTACAGGTTTCAGTTTGTTGAGCATGGAGCTTTCACTAGACAGTCTAAGCTTGGGAATTACAAATGGACAAAGGTCATATCATTCCTGTCGAGTTAATCAGTGTCTCTGAAGCATTGCTGTCAACAAGTTATCTAATTACAGTAGTTCAGTTTTTTATTTGGCATTTTAATGGAATTGTCTGAAAGAGAACGAATTTACTCTGTTGATGATGCGAGGATATGGCGATCGTCAAAGATCTTATCGGGAAGTTTGTAATTTGTTTAATGACACTTTCCCAGAAAGGAATCCCATAAGTGTTTCAACAATATCAAAACTATTGAGCGTTTTGAAATGACAGGGAGTGTACGTAATCGGCCAAAGTCGGGTAGGATACAATCTGCAACAGATGAAGAACATGCACTAGATGTTTTGCAAACATTTATTTGAAGACCCACATACATCGCTCAGAAAAGCTGCACAGCAACATGATATGCACCCTATGTCTGTGAGTAAGATTTTGAAAATTAATAAATACAAACCATTTAAAGTTCATTAGTCCAACAGTTAAGTGAGGATGATTACGACAGAAGAGTTGAGTTTTGTGAACTTGTGATGCGCAAATGTGATGACAATAGAGATTTTCTGACCAACATACTATTTTCTGATGAGGCAACTTTTTTCCTAAATGGCAATTTTTAACAGGCACAATTGCCGTTACTGGGCTAGTGAAAACCCACATTGGATTACTGAGTCCCATTCACAGCAACCACAAAAACTGAACGTATGGTGTGGAATTTTAGGTAACAAAATTGTTGGACCCTTTTTCATCAATGGAAATTTAAATGCCGAACTTTACTACAATATGGCTCCAAAATGAAATAATCCCAGCTATTCAAATTGCATCAGGAGAATACTTTGATAATGTATGGTTTCAGCAGGATGGTGCTCCACCCCATTATGGGAGACAGGTAAGAGAGTGTTTGGATTTAAGGTTTCCTCATAAATGGATTGGCCGAAGAGGAGAAATCGAATGGCCTCCAAGATCTCCGGATTTGTCACCAATCGATTATTTCCTATGGGGTCATTTAAAATCCAATGTTTATAGAAAAAAGCCTCATAATTTTGGAAGACCTAAGAAACAGGATTATAGAGGAGATTGCTTTGATAACTGAAGAAATGTTAGGCAACTCTGTCGAATCATTTTACACAAGATTGGCTCATTGTCAAACCGTAGAAGGAACACAGTTCGAACAATTGCTTTGACACCAAATGCAGGTAAAAAACGTTTGTTGTAAGACTTTTCTAACAACATACATTATTTTTTATTTGTAATAAGAAATCAATAACATAAGTATTTCCATAATTGTACTGTAATAAAAACTGGGCAAATTTGTGCTAATAGAACCAGCTTAAAATGAAATTTTTGTTTTATTTAATTGAACATTAAAAAAAATGCTAAAAAATTAGTGTAACACATTTTGTGGCAAGAACCATGTTAAAATTATATTGTTGAACATCAGTAAATTTTCAATACTAAAAAATGCTCTATTTTCTGATAGAATAATTCCCTTGAGATGCGGTTTGTGGCATTCATTCAGTAAGCTATTACCTTTAAAATTATGTATCACAAGGTATAGGCTTCCATTTAAGAATATTCACGATACCCTCGGCAGGGACGTCCCCCGTTGGTGTGACATAACAAAACATTGTTCCAAAAAGTAGATGCCCCAATCACTTTCACGATTGTAAGAGGTTTCAAATTTATATTTAAAATTATTAAAGGATATATTTGGGTGTTTCCAGACATAATATAACACCCTGTATATATATATATATATATATATATATATATATATATATATATATATATATATATATTTATTTATAAACCTTTCTAAAAGGTTGTCAGTGATATGGACAGGATATATTATCATAAATTATCTCTGTCTACCTTTAGTGTCGGAAAGGGTATTTTAATACGAAACTAATTTTATTTACAGTTTCAATTCCAATCTATATTCGTAAATCAATTAAATCTATAGAATTGTGAAATGACCATTACTCATTATGAGTTACTCTACGTTAACGCTTTTCCTCCAGAAGAACTTAAATAATAAACTTTTTAAATAAATTTTTAAATGCTTGGGAAACATGTAAGCTTAGTTACGCTCTTTTATATCATCGATATCCCTCCGTCCACAACAAAATCTTTTAAACATGCCATGAGAAATAATATACATCTCGATAGAAATTATTCTAAAAATAATGTAGTTCTGAATATAAAATACCATAATTTGTATTTAACATTTACAGAGTAAATAAATAAAACTATGTAATAAACACTTTGTCTACAGAAAATCAGTAATAGTTCTACTGTAAATATAACTTGCATTTTGCTTTTTGCTTTGTTAGGTAAACCATGAAATATTAATAATTCCCTGATTTTTTAATGCTTTGGGTAGAGTAGATCTAACACTTGCTAACGGAGGATTCCTTTTTATCGTTTTGCAATGTGATGTAGATGTGTACACCATTGCATGTTTGATCGTGTTTATTCTTGTGAACCAAATGAGGTAATGAGAGTCAAAGTGGTATATCTCACTTTACTACAACTTTTCAGGACAGAGCGTTTTATCCCATCAGGTCCCAAGAAATTAGGTTTCATATGAGATATATTTTTTAATTGCTGGATCATGTTAACAAAAGTCTATTTTAACTAATGGAACAGTTGAAATTGTTAATTATTTAACAGATAACCGTAATGATAGTGTTCAAATGAGTTATACCACTTTTACTCTAAATAAAACTCACCAAATGTAACAGGTACAAATAAGTTTTAACTACTAAACCTGTTTAATTTATATTTAGCTGATTATATTTACATGAAAAATTGAAACAAAAATTACAGAAAATATTTTACAATAGAAGAAAACTTATTGGCTTCACTGCAAATTTTCTTCCTCCTCTGGAGTGTCCTCTTCGACATTCAGAAAATTGGTGTCTTCAGCTGTGTTCGAACTTTTTATGTTCCTGAAGTAGGCATGGTGGATTGGAGGAATATACTTTAGGAGGAAGATCATGTCTCTTTTTTTCACAGCATTAATTATTCTGGGGTTCCTTGTAAAGTTGGTCTTCATCGGGCAAGAGAGACCTAGGACGACCCTTAGCTGATGTATTAGGGCGTACGTTCAAAGTACTAAAAGGTTCGTCATCATCTGGTCTTGTCTTGTACAAGATCTCGAAAGGTTTACTTTTGTCATACCGAATCCACTGAAACGACAGCCAATTAAATTTATCTCCAGCTGTGTTTTAGTCCTCCTAACAATGGCCTTTTCTAAATTTTCAGTGGAAAGAAAATCTGGTGCTGCCATCTGAACTACTATAAAACTATTTTCTTTCTTGCTGACGCCATTGCGCTTTACCAATCATCAGGAACGTAGATGGATTTCATTTTTGCACATTGTTCAATGAGACCAAAATTAGAATCATTGGGCAAATAGGAGTGTCCTGATACAAGAAATTTTTGTTCTACTATATTAACAGAGGGGCTGTTTTGAACAAACTTCATCAGAGCTAGGGCAACCTTTATGTTCCGATTCTGTCCAGTGCAAGTGTCACTGTAAATTATTATATGATTTTGGTTGCTAACATACAACGATAAGTGTTTTAAAATTGCAGAAGTTATTTCTTGAGATCCTCGAGAAGCTGTACATTCATCCCAAACATACATTGCAGCATTATTGTTGGCAAGGTCATGCACACCCATGCACACCTAAGTTATAACAATACATGATTCGCTTGTAGTACGCATCAGACACTGTCAGCTTAGGAAAGGGAAGAGCTTTCTGGAGATCTATACTTAATGCTAACAGTTCATCTTTTTTTTCTTTTGCCGTGTCTCCTTAATTCTTCATTGCAGATCTAGCCTTTTCAGCTTTACGCAAATGGATTTCATGCTGAATAAGATAAATGGATTTCATTTACCTGCATAATAAGAGCTCCTATCACTGTAGTTTGGTTGATATTCTTTATCCTTATCACTATCATATTTTTCTTCACTTGTATCTTCCATTATCAGAATATCTTTCAAACTTTTATCAAGATTAAAGCTGATGGGACATTAAAGCTGATGGGATTTGCCATATAACCACCCAAAAGTTACAGTCAGAGTGGGATAAGTATGAGTTATACCACTTTGTTTCTAACTAAAACTAGGTTTTGTAAGTGTAAACAAACAGTGCTGCTGTCTTTAGGAGAAATCATGAACGAGAATTTATCCCACTTTTACACTAAACAGAAACATGTTTTGGGGTTGAAAACAGCTGTTAAGTGAAATTTAGAAAAACTTGAGTTATACCACTTTGACTCTCACCACCTCAAATACAGCCCAGTCCTAGAAACACTTCTTTAATCTATATATATATATATATATATATATATATATATATATATATATATATATATAAATGAATGTTTGTGGGTTTGTCCCTTTATGGAATCGTAAACTATTTGACCGATCATTACGAAAATTTGTATGTATATGTATTTTTCCACGTAGAAGGTTTCTATGCTATGTCCATTGATGTAACTCGCCTCCAGGTGGCGTTGCTAGAGATAATACTTTTGAAAGCGCCTGCACATTATGAACATTATAAGCTGCAATTACGAGACAGTTCCGAATATTTAATACCTAAGCACTATTTGAAGGCGCTAAGTTATGATGTATTTGTCTTGAAGATAAATTTATGGTTGAACTTAAAGCTTGAGTGTTATACCACTTTATAATAAAACACATGTACATGTACAATGGCTATAATAAACATATACAGATTTTCTTGATCGTGGCAACAAAGCAAACTCTACATCGGCGTTGGAAAAATAATTTACTTGAGCCAACAGTGCACATACACGGGTAACGCTTACGAAAATAGTGCGAATCCGCGGGAAACAGCTAGTTTCCTAATAAATATAATAAACTATTTGGTACTTCACAACAGACATGTCTAGCGCAGTTACCCCTCATATATCTCTTCTAGACCAATGTGATTACATTAGAGTGTCATTTAGACATTATCTACCATCTCTAATGATTTAATTGCTTAGTATAATTATAGTCATTTTTATTATGTGTAAGCTTTTACATGTACACATATTGAAATCGAATTGTAGTCCGGTTACTCTTCCTTCTGTCCAATAACTCTCAATACAAAGGAGGGTTAAAACTTGGTACAACTTGGTCCTATTTTTGGTATCAGATAGATGTCCGTCTGTGTCTGTCCGTCTGCGCGATACATTTTAATAGAAGGATCATAGAAACTTTACAATTTGTAATTAGTCTGCTCTTATTTTAAGGCTAAAAACTTAAGTATCTGTAATACAGTAAATTTTACGAATAAAGGTTTTCTTTATCAACAAAAGGATAATAATTTTTTTCGTTTACAATTAAGTTTGATAAAAGTATTTAAACAAAAAATATTTGTTTATTGAAATATCAAGTAATTAATGGGAGTGAGAAAGTCGATGTAAATTATTCTGTCACCATACACGTATGAATACATTAAAGCCATATGGTTATATAAAAGGGAAAGATTAAAAAAAGATTTACATATACAAATTTACAGTTCTGATTAAAAGCGACAGTCAGGGAGTTGTGTTAGATTTAAGACCCAAGATCTAACATCCGTACGGAAACTCCGACACTTGTAATATTTGATTATTAAATTATATCAGATTTCAGTCATGCCCGTTTGTTTGCAATTAATGTTATTTTATCTTGTTTTGAACCTAAGACATCATGTAGGGATACAAAAACCTATGTTACTGTTAAATCAAGTATTTCATCATGTTAAACCTTAAAAAATGTAGATCATAAAGCATATAAAATTCATTTAGTAGTGATATAAGGTTTTTATATTTATTTTACCTAAAAAGAATTCAAGCCAGCACAAACTTATGACAATAAGACGCCTTCTGTATATCGAGGAAACAGTTACATATTTGTGACGTCTGCCATGGTCCATAAGGTCCGTTCTGTCTCAACTTTTAACACAAGAGTATAACGTATGGAAACTTATTTTAAGAATCTCTTTACAAATTGCAGTTTTGCCAAAAAAAATCAGAAAAGAGTAACAAAAATTTAAAAGGTATTGGAAATACGTTAGTATATTTATTAATAATTTATATAGTTGCGATTAAGAATATTTTACATAAAAAGTATACATTTTAAATCTTATTTAAAAAAATATAATAACGAATTTATTTAAAACTGAAAAATAAAATTCAAAATACAGTACACCAAAGTTATTAGAAGAGTACCGTGCTAGATTACTTTAAAATAAATAACAAAATTGCAGTCTAAAGATAAATTGAACAAGAAAGTTACAAATTCTTTTTAATACAAATAACAAAATTTCAGTTGATGTCTAATGATAAATATAAAAAAAGCAACTTACGGATGACCGTTTTAATTATAAGTATGTAGTCTATTTTATTTGTTTAAGTCTACAAAGAAAACAGTACAATTAACAAATGACGCTTTAGATTTATTTCATATAACTGAATTCCAAAACGTATGAAAGTAAAACATTGAACTACATAAATGAAACGTATTATACCAAGAGTTGGGAGCCAATTTGCTTAGTATAACCACACAACCTGCCTCAGGGATTTTACTATGAAAGAAATTAATCGATAGCCTTAATATTTTGGTGCAGTTGAAATGGGAAGTGTCTAAAATATGAAACTATACTTTTTCCTCAAGTCGGATGGATCTACATTTGTATTTTGTTATTTAACCTATGCAAAATAAAAAAAAACCTTAGTAAAACATATCTACATTCGCCTTTTATTCACGGTACCTTATATATAATCATTCTATACATTACACTTGGGTTAAACTGTCCAAGAAACATATATTCAGAATGTTATTTGATGCAAAATTGATTATTTCTAGTGAAACAGCTTATTTCTCAGATTATGTACGAAACGAGTGTAAAACAAAACAAATTTTTTTTATTTTCTTAATGGCCCATGCATAGGTAAGTGATGTTTTATACTTACACTTAATAGGTTTATTTAAATGCACCTTGAACGTTTAACATCTTGGTAAAACGTTATAGTAATATATTATAACTATAAACTAAGCCTTACGATAACTCTATTTCTTAATAAAGAATAATTATTCATTGTTACTATGAAAACAACATTTTAAAACATAACACTTTTGAAACAATTTTTAGTATAGTGGCATTTTGAGTGGTTTTGCTTCAAGCTCTTACGTACAAAGTTAGCTGAGTGCACATTCAGCCTTCTTCCGACATATGACCCCAACACCACGGCTCAGCCTGTATCGCATTGACTGGAATATTCTTCAAATAGATAAGTCAAAACATAACATTTATCATTGAATACGATCCACGTAGATGTGGTCTTGTTTGTACGACTGTATATATTGTCTGAATTTTGGTGTTAAACAATTAAGCCTTGAGTTTAGATTGTAGCAACTCATGACTTTGACTTTTTAACCTGTAGATTAGCAGAAGTACTACAACCTACCTATTTTACTGTATATATGTATATATATATATATAGCTATTTGTTATTACTGTATGGACTCCAGCCACTACGCCACATGCATGTCCACTATTATCACTACCGCTCTGGCTGTAAAGTTGAATAAATATTTACATTAATTAAAAACGCAACTTATGACACTACAATGAACCTATACACGCAATGTTATTAAATTTACCATTGCAACAGTACTGAGAGAAATTGTTACGGTCATATCCTCTAATATATACTCATTTACTCAATGACTTTCATAAATGAGCGGCTTTTCATTCACACTCTATCACATTACATTAGCAAGTTCAATCTTCAGGATGACCGGGAGAAGGCCGGGGCCTTTATGACGCAAGTGTGCAAGTGTCCATTACATCATCAATGAAAGGTAAACCGCTCAGGCACGTCCTTTAATTACTTTATATATTACAGTAAAACAATTAAGTTCATTTTTATTCATAGGGTACATACAACACAAAATACTTTTCAAAATTTAGCTTTTTAACTAATTTTTCAAGTTTTATACTAATACGAAAAATGGACATTTAAGGTATTATTTTATTTTACATATAGATTTAAGACAAAACCACAAGAATAATTCGATTTTAATTTAAATAACTAACAATATAAATGTTACTTATTTTCTTATTGTATGCTAATACAATAATGTGTAGTAAATATTAACATGGGTTGGTATGAAAGCTTCAGAAGTTAAATTATATTACTTCAAATTAAAACAACCCCGATTTACTGGCACCATTTAAATTTAACATTTTACGTGCAAGTCATATTACATACAGTATTATAAATCAAACAAATGTTATATTTTAAGTGATTAATTTCATATGTTTTGTTCATTTCTAGAAAGTTCTTGAGATAATACTGCTACATCAAGCCTGTAGAAGGTTCTCTCAAAGAGAACATAATCTCCTCTTCAAAATCGATGGGATTTGAGAACATTAATTTATGCAAACATTAGCACATTCCCGCGGCTTTACCAGAAATTTGTAGGCTATGCAAAATATATACCTCATCAGTTATAAATAGATGTAATGTCCCCTCAACTATTTTCTGTAATAAAAATTTAATTTCGTGTCCGTGTATTGTGTTGTGTTTCCACTTGCTATAATCACTGCAATCGTTTGTTTCCTTAAGTAGTAGTCACGGAGAGAATGGTTTTTTTAATAATGCTAATGAACAGTCCCTCCATATTTGTTCCTTGAGGTGCTGTAGGTATGCCGTCCCAATATGTTTAAAGAAAAAAATTCAATACTTTACATGTACACATTCACATTTACTTCATTGAGGTAAAATACACAATATAGAAATTGGTTAAATTTGTTGCCATGATGTTGAAATAAGAAGTGTTGTTAATTTAGTTATACAGCAGCTTTCAGTGAACTCAGGCTGAAGATGGAGGCGGTACCATTTATGCTTTCATATTATAAATGCAAAAAATAATAAATATTAGTTAAACTAATTAAACACATAATCGTGCTGTCTTAATACAATGTTTATACATAATAGCTTACTAGACTTAACAGATTCTTTTACTTCATATTTTCCAACTTTAGAAATCAAGATAGGTATTTTTAACAGCTTTAGTGAAAAGTTGGGCGTATCCTGAAGGAATTCTTGAGATAATAATAAGCCTATGTTAATCGCAGGGACCCTAAGAATGTCTATGTAACATTGAAGTACTATCGGTTGAATATTCTAGGCGTGAATTTAAAACAAACATGAAAGGTACTTTTGCATCTGTAATATAAACTGTAGTTCCACGCGGCTTGGTAAAACATTTTGTAGGTTTTGTACATCGTTTGAGTGAATTCAAATATGGTTTGAATGAATTATATTTTCGTCGCCAATATTGAGTTTCCCCTCTAACGACGATGAAAAGATACTTTATAAATTATATATTTATGGTCTTTTCAATTTCCTCATATGTTGGTATTTTTATTCAATAGTTGATTTGGCCTCTTTCACGATCATGATGGTCATCAACCCTGGGTATGACATGTTTGTAGAGGGCACTAAAATGCAAAGGATTTTCCCACCTTTTTAGCAAGTCGATCCCAAATAACCAAGAAACAGTGGATTAAGAGAAGGAAGTAAATTAAGCCTAGACTTGTTTGTTAAAATACTCAAAGCAGATAAAGTATTCAAATACTTGTATTCCAATAAATATATGCAAATACAAAGGTGTTTTTTTATTACACTGAATTCGATTCTTCCGTTCGAATAATAAACAATAACTGAGAGGCAATATACACAAGCTTCATCGGCAGGACCGAACCGTTTATCCTATCTTATCCGTCCGAAATTCTTATCGCTGAACTATGTAAAATAACGATGGTATAACAAAATAAATATAGTCAAACTTGGATTATTTAAAATTTTATTTCCAATCCCATGATATCCCTATACAATAATTATAAAGTACGCATAATCCAAATTTTAGATAACCTGGTATTTATTATTTCTTTGATATACCAACTATCCAAGTTCTATTGTATTTGTTAATGCAAAACAATATTCATCACCCATAGCATTACGTTGTACATAAATTAATATTTACTACAATTCATTCAAGAAAGATTGCACAATGGTTTTATGTTATTAGTTAATGTTTTTTGGGGGGAGTAGGAATACTTCAAGTTATACTTAATTATTGCCTGTCATTATTTACAAACGGTTATTCCTCAGGCGAAATGAATATCGTTTGTCATATTTATAATGGGACGTGTCTGAATAAGGATGTAAAACAGTTAACGGGACTTAATGGAATTATATCTTGACAAAACGTATTTCAAATAATAATTCTAATACAAAATATTCCTTTATATAATTAAATAAATATATCTGTTTAAATTACAATACCATTTAACTTATAAAGTGGTTTTAAGTTATTTCTAAATTTAAATATATAATACACATTATTTGAATAAAGATATATTTCAATTTTTAATAAAAGGCGCGTAAACTCAGGAAGCCCTCTTTATACTCTATAAATAATATCGAATCTTTCCAGAGCCCCTATAAACTCCTTTAAAATAACGTTGTTTTCTTATCGTTATATGCTATTAGATAGTCACCAATAATTTTCACAAGTTGTAACCGTTCTTTGACGCATGAATATGAATAATATTCTCAGATGGCTGACGAAATTGCAATTTTTAATATTATACCATTTAAACATATGCCGTATGTGTGTCCTCAGACCTCAGCTTAACTAGGCGACATGGAACGTTCCCAGATTTTTAGATAGTGGTAGTCCCCCACCCATTAGGGTATCCTAGATACGCTATGGGTATGGTGGTGTTATGGTAGCACTGTTACAACGAAACTGGTACGTAAAATGGCAGAAAGGACTCCAAAGTAAAATGATTGTACAGTGCATAGAACAGAATATGTTTCTGGCACTGTGTTCTTGCTTACCAAACGTTATATTATCATTGAAAGATTTCATTGTATGGTAGCTACGGTGTATGGGTAATGTGCTAAATATGCAAGCCTATAATATATATTTTGCAAAATAACTAAAAATTATCGTTATTTATTTTTATGAAATATTCAATTATTTGCTTAGCCCTTTATTCTATATATGCTGAATTTTCTTAAATAAGGCCAAATAATGAAATCTCCATTAGGTGATATAATATCGTTTAAAATTGTAAAAATGTAATAAGACATTGCACTTAATCATATTATCATTATGGCCATAACCACACTGTTTGGGACAACAAAATAAAGACAGAGAATGAGACATAGTCAAGTATGCAATTATCATACGTCACAGGCTTTGCTCGACTGCAAACATTCTAACAACGTGTGATATAATGCGTACAGTAAACCTACCTTATTTTACGTATTAGTGCAATCTACATTTTTTTTTAAATTACCTGAGAAAAACTATACATAAATAATTTCAAGAACATAGCTGCCATCATTATCGTAAGTTAAGCAAGTATCAGAAAAAATAACCATGATCCCTGATCAACTGATAAACTGTATTTGTCAAAATCGATGTTCATATTGGGATTGTTTTCTTTTTGTGTGGAACTCATAGAAAGTAATGTACGTTCAACGATAATGGTTATCCAATATTAAATATTTACGGAGGCAGCTTCTCTAAAATTTATATAAAGATATGAGTATACTTCACAAACAATAAAAACTTTCATAATTAACCTATCATATTTGCGGCCAGATTTATTCAAAAGAGAGTTCTTTCATGTTTACTAGCATTGAAAACTTGTTTTGAAAAAAGTATATACGGTACAGCCAAACTAAAGTTTCAATGCTATCCAAACATTTTGCTATATTTTAATTATAGACAAGTGTAGGCTAAACTAAGTTTCTTCAAAAAAATTTTAAAACAGTGTTGGAAACTATTCAAATAAAAAGTTACCTAAGAAAAAATATTAAAAACGTGATATGTTTTTTCAAAAATAACTACAATAAAATTGTTTTACTGTGCATAAATATTGAAATAAATGTAACAAAAAATAATCTGGAAAAAGCTCCCTGCTATGCAAGACTATATTGTATTTACCACTATCTTGTATGTTTCAAAAACATTTCAAAATGTAGGGAGATAAAGAAATTTAAATCTATTATTTAAAAAGAGGTTACATTTTTCAAATTTCGTAGGGAACTATTAAAAATAAGAATCATTATAAAGACTAATAGAATTAAATATTATTATGTTGAATTTCAATGTGAAAAATATATCGTAAACGATACAACTAAATACAAATTCTATTATTAGCTAAGAATTACCTATCAGTTTATTTTATATAAACGTAGGTTAAGCTGGTTTTCTCCAGAAAAAAGTTAAACGTTATTTCTATTTAAAAAATGTGACTATAAAATGTTAATGTTGATAATATTTAAATAATTATTTGTTCATAATATATTTAGATGAGTTTCACCTACTCTATGAGGCTAAATATTTAGTATTTACCACTATTTTTATTTATTTTTAATTGTAGTTATAGAAGTGTAGATTTCATCAATCTCTGAATTGCATTGTTAGAAAGTTTTCTACGGAAATTAATGTTACAATTATTTAAGTATTTTGTTATGAACTTGTGTTTGTAATAGGTCGGTACAACATTTAGCGGCGTTTTATATCTGGCGAAGGTGGAATTACCATCCTTTCAAGTTCCTAAAGTTAAGTTATAACGTCAAACTTATCTACAATAATAATTTATTATATACCTCTCAAGTAAGCACTTAGTGCACTTGAAAGATTTTGCAAGATTTCCCTCTACCCTGAAAGACAAACCAGACAATCATAACGAGTAGCGCCTTTATCATAAATATTAAAATGGTAACCGAGAATGAAATAAGTTTTCTTATTATCTCATCCGGTTCTTTTTATAAAAATTCTCATTTCTTACCTAAATCTACTAGGGCTACTTAATATTTATGAAATATATAGTCTGGAAATGAAACAACGCTTTCATAAAGTATAAAGTATTTATACCATACAGTTCAATGAGTTACAAAGATGAATTACGGTTCTACATTATACTCTTGTCGTGTGGATGCATATTTTCTGCGACAGATAGCAGCAAACGTGACGTAAACCGAGATATTTCAATTCACCAACCTAATAAGGGAGGGGAGTATTTACATGGTTTAAAGGGCGACGACCTGCCCAAGGATTGGCCCTATAACCGTGTAATGCTCTAACCTGGGTGCGCATAACAGTGTCATTGCAGCCATTACTGTTGGTTCTAGTAACAGTAGTGAATGCACGACAACTGTTTTAAGCACAGGCAGTCCCAATCCCTGCCAAGGCTGGTCATTACAAATGTTTAAATAAAAGTTTTAATAAATCACATGGACATTTCCTTTATAATATATTTTTCAGAAGTTTATTTTAATTTTCACCAATCAACGTGTATGAGGAGGATAACATACCAACCAGTAACAAAGATACTTTTCTGTGTAAAGTCCAACATGACCGAACACCACGTTGCTTGGCTTGGTCACTAATGTTTTTGAAACTGTTTACTATGTTGGGTGTAATTCCAATTGTGCTGAAAAACTAGAACAAAAGTCCTTATTCATGATGTAATTTCTGTAATGACATTCTGACGCACCGAGCTGGCATGTCACAGGCGCGGCAACATTTAATAGTTGCATACAACTGATTTTCTATAATCTGTATATTCTATTACTTAGTAGTATACATTTTTACAAAATTTTAGCAATAAATTACTTATATACTCATTAAATGAAGTTCCCACACGTCTGAGCCAGTAACATGGACACAATGCAGTGTCACATAAAATATCTTTCTTCCTTTGGCAACAGAAAATATATTTGATTTTGAAACTCAATATCATTGTCAGGTTAGATTACAATCCGAATGATTGTAATCTAAATCATCAAAATCTATAAATCGGAAACAATAAACATTATGAATTAGAGTAACTCTGCATTACTGTTCTTCCTCTAGAAGTATTAAAATTGTAATTTTGTCCCATTTCCAAAATAAACATTAAGGAATACTTGTTAGATTTATTTAAAAGATAGTGATTGGCGTGTGGTCAATATCCGACACATGACAAATCGGCTTGTAATAATGGCTTCTGAGATGACTGTTGTGTTTTGCAGAAGGAGCTCTTTCCTATTATCTTAAAATGTACCTCATTGACTTGTTTATTTATTATTAACGGCAAGCAGCCAATTACATACAATATGCAATAAGATGGCAGTACAGTGTATATAGTGCAGTAAAAAAGTACAACTAGTATAAAATAATACAGAGCTAGCAATGGCAGAACACAACACAATATGACAATGATCGATTCCAAGTCCCAATAACTGTCCATCACAACAAGAAAGTTTAGTTATAAACTAATATCATATAAAAATCAACAATATATTGTGAAATAGACCAACGTACAATAGAATTAACAACAATGTATAAAATAGAATAGTATAACAACAACAAGTACACGTAAATAACAACAACCAAAATAATATAAATACACCAATGAAGCAAAAAGTCGAAATTAAATGAAATGTACCTTGCAGTAGAGCAGAAACATAATAAAAAATACAAAATAGCAAAAGCTAAAAAATGAAACAGTCTTAAAGTTACAGGGGATTTTAAGTGTGTTGAGACAAAAACGTAAGTGGCCCGCTTTCTGATTTGATGTAGGCCATCAGCGAAAAAATCGAACTCTGATGCAACACGATTCCCCAGGCGAACAAATCTTGCCAGTGGACTGTTGAAGTCGTAGTTCGTGGAGTGGTACTTGCGGCTGAAAAGCCCACTAGATCTGGTGTTTACAGGGATCCTGATACCAATTTCAGCGAGAAGATCTGGGCACTGCACATGGGCGCCAACTACTTCCACAACATGAATACATCTGCTACATCACGGCGCAAAGACAGAGTTGGAATATTAAGTTCTGCAGTTAATGCTTCCACGGGAACATCAGGATAGTTGTAGCCAATCCTCACACCGACCAGACGAATGAAGCGTCGCTGGAGGGCCTCAAGTCTAGTCCCTGGCACCAACTGTATAAGTTGTTCACCTGAAGAAGACAATATATTCTCAATCCTAGAAAGGTCAAGTTCTATTTATGTAACGTTATCTATGCCAAACTGTTCGAAAAACTGATATCAGTTTAAGAATTCCAGTTGTTACAGCAGTGTACGAAAAGACGTTTTGCAAGCACTGGTAATGTGTATACGATTGTTGTTGGCTCTTACACAAATTTCATATTTTATATAACACTGTTTTAACTGTACCTGTAGTGTTGACATGTCTAGTCATATTTATTAAATGTTTCATTTCATAGCTTATCAAAGTTTTGTGTAAACCAATCATAATTACCTATTCCCCCATTAAAAAACCTTCAATAAATAAGTAAAACTAAATAAATCTCGTAAGGCAAGTCTCTATAAATAATCGACACCTTCTAAAGCATTTTTTTTCTGATTAGAACAATTTCAAGAAGGCATAACTTGATATCCAACATTAACTAAACGCCTAAAATCTGTATAAACACCCATTGTCTATTTCAGATTGAAATATGATGGTGCATAGCTTGCCATTGTTTGAGTGTAACTTTATGTTTTTTGCTCTGTTGATGTGAAGTTCTGAAAATTCAGAAACGAGATGAAAACTGTGCGTCCGAGAACAGTCACTGATGAGTATTTCAGTTGATTATAAACGGTTGAGAGACATTTGAACTGAGTGAGGCTCTTTTGTATTATTTTCTCACTTACGGAACGATATTATAAATATTATACTAGTCTCCTGACTGTCAATTGTTTATCTGATTCTATTTTATTAATATGCTTTAAGCGTGATATTGCAGTGAAGAATATTTATTACAATCAACACATCATGATATCACAGGAAGTATAATATAATTAACTAGATTGACCATTAACATAATAGGTATAACTATATTTTATTTCTATAAATATTCTTACCTACGCTATTTACCAGCTTCTTACGTTGCTCCCAACATTTACTCTTTCTCTTGCAGTATGGTTTACTGTAAATTTAATGTAACGCTTTACTGTCTCTTCCAGTATACAATAAGTCACATTACAAAGATGTTTTGTATTGCCAAAAACTGTGATGCACCTATGTTCCAAGAGTATGAGGAAGGTAAACAGAAAATGTTTGAATATTAAATGAAATAATGAAACTTCCCCTTGAGATATACGAAATATTTATCAACATAAACTATCTGGGGATTATGGTAAAATATATAAATTAGATTTGAACTAGTGAACCTAATCCTATATCCCATTACGTGTACAGCCCTGACACCATAGTGATTAAAGAAGTAAGGATGATTAATTATAAAGCACATTATTATGAATTAAAGACATTCAATGAGGAAAAGTGATAATTAGGCTACCTTGCTCACGTTTAATAAATAGCACTTAGTACTATGTTTAGCGCAGCAGTTACCTAAAGAACGTTAGCGCAATTCGATTACGCCTAACAGTTGAAGGCGCCGACATAGGATCTGCTTAAGATGATCAGTCATAATTTTTCGCGTCAAGGCTTCGAAAAACGACTGCTTTAATGATACAGGAAGAAACTTTGAAAGCATGGCTGGTGATTGAGAACCTTTGTTGTTAGTCTTGGCTTGCTGACCTAAACAATCCCACACATACAACACTTATAAAACAGAAGTGTCACAGTAACATTGTCCACAGTGCGACTCAACGGCCAGACCTAGGAACTCCCAATGATGGGCCAAGGATTCGAGCATCACTAAAGGTTTCTGTTGAGTAGAATTATATCATTAATTAATTAGAATTATATAAGCACACCACCTGGTGTATCTTAAAACTGGTATATAAATTCAACAATACAAAAGCACGTGTCCCTCTATAATTAATCTACTTAATAGCATAAACTTTAGAAATAGTCGAGAAGAAAAATGAATTCAACAAATGAAGATACTATTAAATTTTTAAAGTTTTTGGTATGGAAGCCATTTGAATCGTAGCTGTCCGTTTGGAGAATCTTCAACCGGTGACAATAAAGCTCCACTCCTTCATCAACTACCTAATATAACAAACGAATGCTGAATATTGGCAGTTTTGGTTTAACATCTGTTGACTGAAGATAAGAATTTTAGACAGGGTTTAATCCGAAAACTTTGATTTTACTTATAGCACTGAACCGCCAATGCGTAAGAAATAAAATACTTTGTAAAGTTTGTAGTGAAGTTTGTTCCTAGAGGAAGAGTGTCAATATCAGTTAACGAAAGGAGGTATTAAACATTAGTTTTTTTGGTAAAGTTTCACAAACTCGTGTCCACAATCCTGTTACGTTAAAAACCGACTTCTCCAACCTTAAAAATTGACTTTAAAAGTAAAATATATTATAAATTGAACATAGTTAATTTAATACATAGGTTTTATTATTTTATATATGGAGTAAATAATAACCACCAGACATATTTTGCAATATAAAATTTGCAAATCTTGACAACAGTACTCGTCGTGGAACTTTAAATAAAAGATAATGTGATGTATTGAATACTGGATATTGCCCATAAAACAGTGGTTGTTTATAGTTATGACTTGTTGACAAAAGTAAGTGTGTGCGTTTTCAATTTTTATATTCTTATTAGTCTTTTTTGTCAATTAATAAGTTATGATATGTTGATTTAAAAACTGTTGTACTTTTTAAAAACACTTGCGCTGAATTGCATTGCTAAAACTGATCGTAGTATTTTATTACGCGTTTTAACACACTCCCAAAATCTAAAGCTAACTACCTACTTGTATTTATTTTAAGAGTCAGTTAGTTTTATAACATTTATTTACTTTATTGAATATATTACAAATACTGCTATTATCATTGTAATATTTTTTGTCTTTTGTTTCACTGTGTTAAAGAAACTAATAAGCTGTAATAGTTTCTAATAATCATACTAATCTTATTATAGACTTATTTAACATTTTTATAAAAATAGATTTAAATCACATTAATTTTATGATTAGTAATAGGCGGCATTTGAAAATTTTAATTATAAGTTTACAGTAATCTAGTAGAAAATATATTATCAAGGATAAAAATGTATATGGTAAGTATATTATTTGAATCGGGCCCCAGAGCAGTAGATAGTTACCGTCAGTAGCAATGTTAACACCGACAGTAAAATATTGTTACTTACCAGATATCATCAAGTCATGTTTGTGTCATCCGCTCGGTGTGACGAAGCACGGCTGGGACTGATCTCATAGCTGCGTTACTATGTTCGTTATTATATTGGCGATAAACTTTGTTACTTCCTCCTAATAAATATTTCAATTTTTGTTTTAGCCACAAATTTGCTCTCCCATTTTGTATAAACTCAGTACTATATGGGTATTAAAATATTTGCTAATATCTAATTAAGCTATTATAAGCGTTTCCTTGAACTCCATAACAACAGGGTTTTGTAAATAAAACCGTGTAATCCCCAAAGTCAAATTCTTTTTTAAATTTCAAATAATACACCGCTAAACTCTCACACACATTTATATGACCTGAAATATATATATATATATATATATATAATTGATTTTCATAATTAATATTCTTAATATTCATTAAGGAGCCTTGATTTAAGAATTAGGTTTGTTACAGACAGAATTGGTGAACGTCCCTGCCACTTATCAAGGCACATCAATCTGCAGTACACGATCACATCAAAAACGTAAAGGCAGGGCAATGTCATAAATCCCCAGTTCCCCGAAAGATGCCCTGCACGACTCTCTATAATTCAGTTTTAAATTATTCTGACTGCTTTTTTTTGGAGCCTGAAAACCCGCTTTCCATTTTGTTTTTGGCACATCCTCCCCAGAGTCCTAATTCCTACACAAGAGGCCGTAACAGGCCCGTTTTTAGAATTTCTAGGGTACAGAATTTTGCTAGGTGCCGTAGGGCAAATATGCCTGTGGTAACTCTAGCACAGATACTATCAACATGATCATTCCAGGTCAGTCCTCTGTCAAGGAACATCCCCAGAAACTTTGTGGAATCTGTATCCTCTAAAAGGGCATCATCCGCAAACACAAAAGGTCGCATCGCATGGATCATGCTGAGGAAGACAAAAATTGATGACACTTGATTTGACTGGTTTGTTGTCAAGTTCAATTCTGTGAAATATTGAATGCATGCGTTCAATCCCACAAAAGATTTGATTTCCAGGTCTTGTTTTGAATTGCTTTTGAAACAGAGAGTCGTGTCGTCAGCATATTGAACCAGTGCCCCAAGTTGGATTACCGAGTTCAATCTACAGACATAAATCAGGAAAAGAGAGTTCCAAGGATAGATTCCTGAGGGACACCATGAGTCATTTTGATTTTGCTGGAAACGACGCTCGAGATCATCACACGCTGATCTCGATCTTTTAGATAAGACGTGACCCTTAAGTGTGGGAGACCCCGGACGCCACATTTTTCTAACTGTTGCAGCAGTGTCCCGTGATGCACACAGTCAAAAGGCTTTGGAAAGATCGAGGAATATGCTTAGCACATGTTCACTACCTTCCAGTCCATCGACAACATTGTCCAGAAGGCTGTTCACCACGTCAATTGTGGATTTGTTTTTTTTTTCGGAATCCATATTGTTCTGGATTCAGAATTTTGTTTTTTTCTAGAAAGCTTTCCAGTCTTATCATAGAATAACTTTTAAATTTTTTTGCTGAACACAGGAAGAATTGAGATTGGACGATAGTTACTTGCGAGGCAAGGATAATCTTTTTTGAAAATCGGAATGACTTTGGCAGTCTTCAAAGAAGATGAAAAATTTCCAGTTTCAAATGAGAAATTGATCAATTCTGTGAGCGGTCTCAAAATGCGCTTGTAGCAACGGTTGAGTAGCCACACTGACATCCCATTGGCGTCGCTGGTTTTTTTTGAGTTCAGCCTCCTGTATGACATTTGCTACCTCCCCTCCCACACAGGAGCCAAGGCCATGGATGCAACCGGATGACTGACTTCTCTTTCCGTGTGACTGAGATTCTTTAAATGACGAGTTCATTGTAGCCACGGTAGAGAAGTATTTATTGAATTGGTTAGTCACTTGAAATTGATCTTCGTAAATTTTGTTTTCAATTTTGATTGCAATCGGTTGGGAAGACTTTTTAGAATTTACATCTCGAGAAAGGTTGTTTAATAATTTTCCAAGCAGTTTTTGAGAACTTTTCACAATTACCTAAAGGCTCTATTGATGTCATAGGCTTTGGCGGCTCGTATGACTTTTCTATAGATCCTGCGGTATGTTCTAAAAGAACGTTTTTGAAATCTTTGTTTTGGGATGGAATAAAAATGTTGTGGTAGAA
The DNA here is from genome assembly GCF_021130785.1 of Homalodisca vitripennis. Lineage (NCBI taxonomy): Eukaryota > Metazoa > Arthropoda > Insecta > Hemiptera > Cicadellidae > Homalodisca > Homalodisca vitripennis. The sequence goes on along the minus strand of NW_025776212.1, from coordinate 36,095 downwards.
TTTAGCTTGTCTCGAGATATAAGAATTCCTTTAGTCAACCAGCCATTTTTCCGTGGTTTTTGATTTTTGTTTCGTTTTTTTCAAACGAACATGCAACATCCAAATGTCGGTGATACAAGAAAAGCAGTAACACTGTTTGGAGATCTGTTATTTGATTTCTTACTAAGAATTCCTATAGCTACACACAACTACTATCTAGGTTAAAAATAATCAAATCACACCATAACGTTGTTATATGCATAAAGTCAGAAATCATAACAACCATGTTTCTGCGCACACTATCTCTAAAGGTTGAATTTAATTCAAGTAAAGTACTAATGAAAACCTAATAAAAATACGAGACCCAAAAGGTATTCACTCATAGGCCAACCATTCAAACTAAGAAGAAGTCACAATACTTAATGGCGATTGTATCGGCAGAAACAATAGGGCTACAAAATAGGTGACGTAAATAGGAATTTTTATTATAGTTTTATACAAGATTACGTGGTTAAATATTTATAACCACGCCAGTGACTCCGTGTAGGTCAATTGGAAATCATTAATATGTTTTACACTTGAGTTATCTTCGTTAGTTAATTTTCTTTTTATTTATAAGAAATATAGGATTTAAAAGTATATTGTTTCGAAATATGATAGGAATCTCTGGAAACATTATTGACCTTAATATCGAATTATAAATGTGGGGGAAAAAACCTGGAAGAGAGAAACAAAAACGTTACGACGAGACAGTGAGGGAAGCATTCTACAGACGAAGTTTTGAGATTTATCGACCCTTTGATAATACTTAGATATGATCATGGTTTAGACGCTTGTTAGAAATCTATACTTTTTAGTACATATTATAGCATATTTTAAGCCACTAGGAGCATTAGGGTTTTGAGTATTACTTTAGATGTTATCATAGTGATATTCAATATGTATAATTTGTCATAATTGTATGTTATTTAAAAGTTAGTGGCTGCATTGTTTCTTTTTCGTAAGAACTAGCTTAAATATGATATAAGCTTACATATTGTATAGATGTGAATTTATTTCTTAATTAATTAATAAAATACTAATTAAGAAAATTAATGACTACATATGTTGGTAATCTTGTTCACCTTTTAATTAAAGTTTTCTAAAAACGTTATTAAATTAAATAATAAATGTAAAAAGGTCTCGTCTATAATTTTAGTTTTTTCTCAAATTGTTTAATAGTACGTAATTGAACGGTAAATCTTTGTTGACGCTGTACATATATTTTTGAATATAATTGTATTTAATATGTTTAAAATCTATCTAAAAGCCACAGTAAAGAACGAGGTTCTAATATGCTACTAATATAAATGGATGGTCCTGTAAACAAATCAAAAAGACAACCAAGTATAACTTTTAATTATTGTTCATTGAAATGACAATTTTTTTATTTTCAATTATTTGTTATGAAATTTGTTTAAACATTTAAGTGTACAAGATACAAGTGTGGGAGATTCTAAAAGATTGTTAGGTCACTAAGTTTGATCAGCTCTCGCAAGATATTACGTCATGGTATTTACTACAAAGAAAGATTGTATGGCGTTAAATATTCCACGAACTTTATTGTTAAAGTTTTCTATAAAAAACAAATTTTATAATGTCACCTTCATCCCTTGTACTGAGTTCAAAGTTATTAAGTTTTTAATAATTTTTAGCTGTAGTCTTATTGTCTTGTATCAGGTTACCGTAGAATTCTTACCCTATTAATGTCCTAATATAAGTGTTGGTAGTACAGTATTTGTAACCCTGATTATGAATTTCATAACACAAAACATGGAACATGTTCTTTGTGTATGTTATTTAAATCTCGACCGAGAATCAAATAAGTTTTCTTTTTCCTACACAGACTCGACTTATTAAAGAACTTGTCATATTTAAGTCTCCTCGGACTACAATAACTACCAAATAATACGTAATCTGAAAATCCAAAACGCTGTTATGATTTATTTACGGATCTAATTTATTCTCTTGTTGTGTAGATGCCTATTGTATGCAACAGATTGCATGCACACATACGTAAACCGAGATATCTTCCTAATCCAACCTAATAAGGGAGGGGAGTATTACATGGTGAAGGGTGAAGACCTGCCTAAGGATATGACCCAAGTACCATGTAATGCTCTAACCTGGGTGCGCATAACTGTCATTGCAGCCATTACTGTTGTTTCTAGTAACAGTGGAGAATGCACGGTAACTGTTTTAAGCACAGGCAGTTCCAATCCCTGCCAAGGTTGGAACTGCATTTACAGTTTTGAACATTATGATTTAATAGATTTTTATTGATATTTTACTTAGTGAGATTTGATCATTTTTTACCTATATCATAAATTGTAACGAAAGTTACATGCCAAAGAGAAAAGAATAATAAATTTTTGTAACAAAAAACATAGCTGAGCAAGCATATTGCTTCGCTTAACGATTACGCAGTTTTTCATTATTTTTTACTGTGCCAATAACAATCTTTTATTCCGTATTCAAATTATTTTAGATTTAGTACGAAAGAGGATGGTTTCTGTACAGAAATCGAATCGGAATTTGCAGGCGATTTAGCTTTAGAAAGTATGACTCATCGAGTATTTTTCGATTTATTATGGAATAAGGAAAATATTTAAAAAGTATGGCGAAGTTTATTTTGGTTCCCGATAAGGTAAACTCGTACAAAAATAGCGAGCTGCTATAATTGTGTCCTCTGGTCACGACTTAGCGGATGAGTAGCGTGTTGCGTAACTGCCATTCTTGTTGTGTGTGTGCCTAACTAAGCATTTGTGTAAATACAAATTAAAATAGTAGTTTATACAGTGTTTTACCGTATATTTTTTTATACAAGTAATGTAGTTATTTGAGTTGTCGTCCAAGCGAAAAACGTGAGTTTTGAGTGTAAATGCAATAGGGTTATTCTGTTTTTTACAAAGTTGCCGACATCCATACAAAAGAAATGTAAGAGAGTATTTGTCTTTACATTTACTAATAATATTTATTTGTGTTGTCTTGATGTTTTATTTTATGTATAGTCAAAAGTACACTATTGCAATGTACTTTCTAAACTCTGACAAATGAAGTACAATTTATAAATGTTTAATGGTCGGTACTGGGCAGCATTTTGTTTATACATTTTATACATGTTTCTTTTTATTGTAGAATAATATATTATACATGGATTTTATTTAGAATTTTTCATACGATGGTGAATAGAAAAAATCTTAAAAATACCGTATGCATTCAAATTAAAAGCTAACACTAAAATTGTTCATCGCCAAATATATAAACATACACTTGTCTGATGTGTGCTGCAATATATTGAGACTGTATGCATCTACACGACAAGGTAATTTAATCTATTATTTGATTATCATTGTAACTTCCGGAAATACATTGTATGAATACCTTACAATTTTATTGTCTACAAAAGTGGTCAGTGTACATTTTATTAGGTAATAAATATTTACGTTGTACGAGCTGACTGTAAGATAAACGACAACTTTTAGATTCTGGATGTACATTTAAATTTAAAAAAATAAATATTCTAATTTGTATACATTTTATCACGTTATCGGATCTGAGTAGGCTTTTTACACATACCAAATCTTTCAAGTATTTCATCGTGAGCTATTACACATGCCAATGTTAAATAGCCAAATATAAGTTTTATGCATTTGAAATAAAAAATTCATTTAAACATTTATATCTTTTGGCATATACCGAAGTAAACCAGAACCGTCCAATCTACATTAGTATTAACTTAAAACGGATATAATACTTTTAATGAACAACTCTAAAACAATTCTTCGTAATACTGATTATTTTATTAGGATCTGTGACTTTATACTTATTATAAACCATATACTGTTGTTCTTTTCGTTATTTTCTCATGATTCCGAGTATGTTTGGCGTTACCGATTCTAACAATGAAATTTGAGCAATAATACATCAATACTACTTGTTCTGCTTTACAAATCCCTTTACACAGCTTTATGTGAAGTTATATTTGCTTCCGTTGCCCAAGTATAGGCTAGTCTTCCTTGAATTACCTATCTCTATTACATAGAAAAAGGAAATATTTATAACATCACTTTACAGCTGTCTCTTGTAGCCCCACTATCACTCAAATATCTCTTCTTCACCAATGTGACCAAAGTGGAGTGTTCATTAGATATAATCCACTAGCTATATATACTATGTACGTCTTATGATAAATACATTTGTATTTAATTTATAGTTAGATTTTAGTTTAATGCAGGGCTTTATATTACAAAACTATTATATTCAAGTACTTCATTACAATGTACGCTATTAAAGACTTAACAGGGATTTCTTATTGTAATCCGTCAGTCTGTGGAGCTCTCAATGAAAAGTCTGGAGACTTGAAACTTCGCACACATGTTCTTCTTGTTTCCCGGAAGGTCACTATTAAGTCAAAAGATCAAAGGAAAAACTGTCTGTATGCCCGTCTGGACGACAACTCTTGATAGTAAAATCATAGAGATTTTATAACTGTTATATATTATTTCCTCTTAGTCAAAAGAACATCTGTATCGGTTACTGGGTTCAAAGTGTAGCTAGAATTCCTTAATTAACCTATTAGTTATATTATGTCAGGGTTTTCAATACTCCTTTGTTTACTTGGTTTACTGTTTCTTATTTGTTTGTTTATTTATTCAGCTAAGAAGGTCAACATGTATTGAATTCCTCTTCATAGTTTAGATTTTACCTCGGTGGTGGAACCAAGTTTTCTACAAATATCGTAGCTCTGGTAGAAAGCATGTTGTCAATTTAAATTTTTAATTTAGCTCCAGTTTACCTTCCTTTTATTGCAATCTGACGGTGTCTCAGACTTGACTTATGGAATCTAGAGTCATGATCGTCCAAAGAGATCCAAAGAAAGTCGGCGACGAAGAAGGTCAAAGTGAACCATTGCATCGTTTCGATAACAGAGACACCTATGAATAGATGAAGTGGCTTATTGTCACATCAGGTGCATTATTGATAAGAAGAAAAACATACGCTAGTAAAAAAGCGTCTATTTACTATATATACGCCAATGGCGCAGTGTAGTGGGTACGGCGGTTATCGCAAGATAACCAGATCAAGCAACGCCGAGCGTGCCTGCTGCTTGGACAGGTGACCGCTGAGCGATCCTGTCCTTGCAAGCGGCCCGCCTGCCCGGCCATTGGTGGTGGTTCGGAAGTCACCTTTAAGCCGTTGGTCCCCAGGTTAAGTGTTAGAGAGGGCTTCTTAGCCCTAACTTCGCCTGGTAAAATAAGACATTCTTTACTTTTTTTTTTTCTATTTATCTAAGACATTTTAGGTACCCTGGTAGCTTTTAGACTGATGCCCTGATCATGTAAATATAAGTATATTCGTGAGTAAATGAATCATGCTTCTGTGAAAAATCATTAACTTTCGGATATTGTAATCTACTACTAGTGTAAGGTATTCTAGCACCGTAGAAATGACATTTTTATCCCGATTAGGAATTAAAAGAACACGTACGATGGTCTGAAAATCCTAATTCGGTCAAAAATGTACTACTTCTGACATTTTAATCTTCTTACGGTTTAAAGTATATCTGTCACTAGTAGTCTGTTGATTGATTAATAAAAAAGTGCAAATTTCACCTTTCTAGAAAATCGGGAAGTTGAACATCTAAATATAGTTCATCTAGGAGTTAAAATCCCATTTCAACCCCTATGGATCTTAGATTTTTTTATTATGCGTTATTTCCCTACTTAACTCATGAGCCATACATGTGTTAAAGTTAAACTTTCTGAGATATTGTGAAGTAGGATAAATAGTCGTGAGTGAGGGATTTGCCAGCTAAATATAGAGGTTATTCAAGTTAACCCAGGGAAAATTGTCATAAAAATAAGATAAGACGTCATCTGGATTTGAAAAAATGAAATAGTAATATCTGACGACTACCAGACACTTCCAATGTTTTCCCACTATTCCAGTCACTAAATTCACTGTGCCCTATTTTTACCTCGTAAATGTTTAAGGTCTCAAAGAGACTTAATAGAGGCTTTCCCCTAAAACCTGAACTCAGTTGGACCTAACCCGATTCATCAATTTGATTTCGTACAAGTTTTTTTTTCTTAAAAGGCGATATCTTCCTTTAGTTTCATTTAAGTTTTAAACAGCCATGAAAAATAACTAATACATATATTATTTTACTAAAATAAATGAAAATTATATTTTAGAAGTTTCTTATGTATAGTTTTATTTATCCATTTAGTGTTATTAGCAGATAAGGGGAGCAATAACATTTTAGAGCATGTCGTATAGCGTTATTGAGCAACACTAAGTAAAATACTGAAATGCAGAAAACTGCAAAAATATTTTCTTATTTCGAGGCAGATTCAGGAGGTCTACATTTCAGATTAGCGCCGTCACCAAGCTGTAACTTCCAGCTGTCCTCTTGTGAAAAATAAGTTATTCAAGGTTACAACGTATTGTGCTTTCATACCATTCCTAAGCTTTCTGAATTCTGAAAGCAATGTCGTATGTTTGGTCATTGAAATTTGTGATCTACTCCTAACTAAAGAGATCGAGCAAGATCGAAATATGAAGTACTTGAATCAAAAAGACAGTTTCAAACCATTTATACCTTGTGCAATAATTAATCAGCGACAGCACGACAGTACAGAAACATAACGAGCACACTTCAGCGCCTGCCTATGTGCAGGCAATACATAGGGCATCAGAAAGAATATTTTTGTGGTTTGTTCTTATACTAAAGCGGTTTGTTCAAGATAGATCATTGCTACTAGAGCCTTCAGTAAATGGAATTGACTATGATAGTGGTTCAAGAGCTTACTGTTTTTTGTATCGTGTTGCATTGTTTCGACATCACAGACACATAGCTTACAATATAGCTCGTCTGGTATTTAGTTGATACTCAGAAGCAATTCAGAGTAGAACTGGTTAGTAGGGTTTTCTATTTGTCTCGCCATGTGCACAATTACTAGTGTACCACTAACTGGTATTGTTCGTGTACCATGGTATGGCATCTGTGCTGTTTACTAGAGTTTCAAGTGTGGATCTTCAACCCTCAATTCTTTTACATTTTACCAAGTACGCGTAACTTGTAATATACCGAAGAAAGAAAAAATATTATAAACCGGAGCTATCCCAAAATATGATTCCTTATTGTTTTTCTAGAAATATTCTAACAGCTTTGATACAGGATAGGCCATTGTCATCTTTAATGGCTTCCATAAAAATTTCACTATAGTGACGCTGATGAGATGGTTAGACTATGATTTAAACTATTATCAAGTGAATATAATATTTGAAAACATTAACTATAACAGTGTGTTAGATGGAGATTGTTAAAAATAAAATTTATAAATTATTACTAGTTTCTAAAAAGATAAAATACTTTGGCATTACTAATATTTTTATTTGCAGGTTAGGGCTAAAATAGTAAACATTATAAAGGACACAGGTGAACAACAGTCAACAATATTAAATAAGTACCATGAATACGAAGTGAAATTTACAATGAACGCTTTCATAATAATTCAGTAATTTATAGCATCTGTTTGGAATTATACACGGGAGAAATGAAGGATTTGCAAAGAGAAGACATCTAGTGTGAATAATGGTGTTTATTCTCCGAAAGAGATGGCCAATGTCCAATAATACGATGGTCGGCTTGGGCCCATCTCTTTCTCCTTGGAGCTCCGGATTGCTGTCTACTCGACGTTCTTCATCATGTTTAACGAGAACTTTGACGGAAATATCATAGACCTGAAGCGGGTAAGTAAAGTTCATATTTTAAAGTAAACTTTGTCTAGGAAAAGCCTTTTAGTTAACGTTAATCTTTTTTAAGTAGAGTAAGAACACGAAATTATATTATTTTACAATCCCAAATTTTATCTCTATTCATTTTGCAATGAACATAGTATAAAGGCAAGCACAATCTAAAAATATAACATGTAAAAATAAGTTATATTGACAAGACAAATGGTTTGTACGTTTTTACAAAATTTTGCTTCCTTATACTACTACTCGTAATAATCCTGGGAGCTATTTGTTATCATGGCGTGATGCGTTATTTAGCAATCATATTTTATATGTTTGTAAAAATGTTTTGTAAATTATTCATTCTCTGTACAGTTGTCATTCTTTTAGTCTACTATCTGACAATGTTTTCATCTTTGATTTGCGATCAGCTTGTCATTGTTTTTGTGAGAGATTTGTGAGTGTAGTTCAAGTGAATCTAGTTCTTTTATTTATTGATTATTGTTGCAAGTGACTAATTTATTGCAGTAACAGTAAAAAAAGTAACTAGATATTGACTGTGAAAGCAAAATTATCCAACTAACAGTAGGAAAATCACTAGGGCAACCTAGGCCTACAAGTAATAAGAGACAACCCTTGGCCACACATTATCATGTTCAGTCCAGCAGATATGAACCCAGACATGGGCTATGTCCTAAAGAACCGAAATCTATGTCCGAATTCCATATATACCGAGTTCCAGAGACCCTATAAACCCCTTTAAAATAACGTCGTTTTCATTTCTCTATATGCTATTAGATAATCACTAATACTTTTCACAAGTTGTAACCGTTCTTTGAGGCATGAATATGAATAATATTCTCAGATGGCTGAAATTAAATTTAAATTTGTTAATACTATAGGATTTAAACATATGCCGTATGTGTGTCCTCAGACCTCCGCTTAAATAGGAGGAATGGAAAATTCCCAGATTTTTCGATAGTCTTAGTTCCGCCTCCTTAATAGGCTATCCTAGATACGCCTATGGTAACACTGGTAGCATTAAACTGGTACGTAAAATGGCAGAAAAAGACTTAATGTAAAATAATTGTACAGTGCATAGAACAGTACAATGCAGTGGTAGGAGGAAAAGAAGGAGAACTGGGTGTAAGGAAGAGGAAAAACGGGTACGCGTAGAAAGCAGCGCCTCTCGAAATAGGCCTTCGGCCTCTCGGAGAGGGGTGGTGGTGGGGCTGTTAAAGAAAAGAAAAGAAAAGAAAAGTGCATAGAACAGTGGATGATTGTGGAACTTTGTTCTTGTTTACGAAACGTTATATTATCAATGAAAGATTTAAGTGTATGGTAGCAACAAATTCGTTTTGCTATATTTTTGATCATAACAAAAAAATCTATATATGTAGGGAATTGTGCCCTTAATTTTAATTACATTGAATATAGAACAGCATAATTTATAATTTTAATTGTAAGCATTGAAATATGCAAGCCTATAATAATGCTTTGTAAAATAACTAAAATGACGAAGTTGTTTTTCCTGTTGATAATAAATTATCGTTATTTATTTTTATGAAATATTCAATTATTTGCTTAGTTCTTTATTCTATATATGCTGAAATTTCTTACATAACGCCAAATGCTAAAATCTCCATTACTGATATAATATCGTTTAAAATTGTAAAAATGTAATAAGACATTGCACTTAATCATATTATCATTGTGGCCATAACCACACTGTTTGGGACAACAAAATAAAGACAGAGAATGAGACATAGTCAAGTATGCAATTATCATACGTCACAGGCCTTGCTCGACTGTAAAAATTCTAACAACGTGTGATATAGGGCGTACGGTAAACATTGTACCTTAGTTTACGTATTAGTGCAATCTACACTTTTTTTAAATTACCTGAGAAAAACTATACATAAATAATTTTAAGAACATAGCTGCCATCATTATCGTAAGTTAAGCAAGTATCAGAAAAAATAACCATGATCCCTGATCAACTGATAAACAGTATTTGTCAAAATTGAAGTTCATATTGAGATTGTTTTCTTTTTGTGTGGAACTCAGAGAAAGAAATGTACGTTCAACGATAAGGGTTCTCAAATACTAAATATTCACGGAGGGATCTTTTCTAAAATTTATATAAAGATATGAGTATACTTCACAAACAATAAAAACTGTCATACTTAACCTATCATATTTGCGGCCAGATTTATTCAAAAGCGAGTTCTTTCATGTTTACAAGCATTGAAAAATTGTTGTCAATAAAGTATAAACGGTACAGCCAAACTTAAGTTTCAATACTATTTAAACGATGTCTATCTTTTAATTATAGACAAGTGTAGGCTAAACTAAGTTTCTTCAATGAAATTTTAAAAAACAGTTGAAAACTATTCAAATAACAAGTTGCCTAATAAATATATTGAAAACGTAATTTTTTTGCAAAAATAACTAGACTAAAAGTTTTATAATGTGCATAAATATTAAAATAACTGTAACAAAAATTAATCTTGAAAAGGCGCACTGCTATCCAAGACTATATATAGTATTTACCACTATCTTGACTGTTTCAAAAACAATTCAAAATATTTGTAGATAAAGACGTTTAAATCTGTTATTTACAAAGTGAGTACATTTTTCAAATTAAGTAAGACTCTAGTAATAATTAGAATCAATAAAACGAGAGAATCTATCACGTTAATCAGCCTATGGAATTTAAGATTTGCAGCTTGCATTTCCATGCACAAGATATATCGTAAACGTTACAGCTAAATACAAATTTCATTATTAGCTAGAAATTATCTATCTGTTCATTTTATATAAACTTAGGTTAAGCTGGTTTTCTCCAGGAAAAATTTTAAATAATTAAAAACTAATCAAACACAAATGTAATAAATAAAATTATATCAATTTTGATTTTTATTTTTAAAAATGTAACTTTATAAAAATAATAGTAAATTTTATTAAAATATTGAAATAATTATTTGTTTATAATAAATTTAGATGAGGGTCAATTACTCTATGATGCTAAATATCTAGTATTTACCACTATTTTTATTTATTTTAATTTGTAATTATAGAAGTGTAGATTTCATCAATCTCTGAATTGCATTGTTAGAAAGTTTCTACGGAAGTTAATGTTGCAATTATTTTAGTATTTTGTTATGAACGTGTGTATAAAATAGGTCGGTTCCATATTTAGCGGCGTTTTATATCTGGCGAAGGTGGAATTATCATACTTTCAATTTCCTAATATAACGTCAACCTTATCTACAATAATAAATATATACCTCTCAAGTAAGCACCTAGTGCACTTGAAAAGACTTTGCAAGATTATCAACAACAGCAGACACAAACCAGACAATCATAACGAGTAGCACCTTTATCATAAATATTAAAATGGTAACCGAGAATGAAATAAGTTTTTTATTTATCTCATCCGGTTCTTTTTATAAAAATTCTCATTTCTTACCTAAATATACTTGGGGTACTCAATATTTATGAAATATATAATCTGAAAATAAAACAACGCTTTCATAAAGTATTTATACCATACTGTTCAATGAGATACAAAGAGAAATTACGGTTCTACATTATAGTCTTGTCGTGTAGATGCAAATATTCTGCGACAGATAGCAGCAGACATGACGTAAACCTAGATATTTCAATTCACCAATATAATAAGGGAGGGGAGTATTACATGGTAAAAAGGTGACGACCTGCCCAAGGGTTAGCCCTAGAACCGTGTAATGCTCTAACCTGGGTGCGAATAAAAATTTCATTGCAGTCCTTACTGTTGGTTCTAGTAACAGTGGTGAATGCACGACAACTCTTTAATCGCAGGAAGTCCCAATCCCTGCCAAGGTTGGTTATTTATTGTCTTTTAATTAACTTTTAAATAGATCACATGAACATTTTCTTTATAAAATTATATAATATTTTCAAGAAGTTTATTTTAATTTTCATAAATCAACGTTGTAAGGGGGTTTTCCTCTCTCTCACTAAACACTTATATTCCGCGGGAAAACCCACCTCCGCACTAGTCTTTTGTAAGGGGATTCTATCCTGGTTCACTAAAGTAAAATGAGAAACACAGTTTAAGTGAAACACTGGTCTGCTTTATTACATCTATCCCCAGTCTATGTACACTATATACAAATGAGCTCTGATTCCTTAATTCTAATATTTACAACTTGGTGTTCCCTTGAGAACTCCCGCACTGGACCTGGAACTGGATGGCCGAGCTGGGTATCGAACCACGATCTCGTCAGGTGCAGTCCTGGGATCGACTGGTAGCCCCCGTAAGCTCCTTAACCTCCGTTGAAGTGCTCGAGGTCTAGTAGCAGGCTTCGGAGATCAGCATGGCTGTCATGACTCTATGGTTCCCGGATGAAACAGCGGCGTATTTTGTCCCCTAGCTCCGTGTCCTCTCGACTGGCTGGCAGACTATCACATCCCAAAATCACGACTCCTACGAGTACTTCTGATCAGGTAGCGATCCTGCATCAGAATAAATCTGAGAACATACAAACTCTCTTTATATGTATCAGATAACATGTGGAAAGAGTGGGGGCCATCCCCATCCAACCACATCTGTTATTAATGACATTGGTGGCTCAATACGCCCTTCCGATGTTCCGCGGGCTCAACACGCCCCTGCGGAGATGCCGGTGGCTCAACAAGGCCCGTCCGACGAGGTACCGGTGGCTCAACACGCCCGTCCGGTGTCCCGCGGGCTCAACACGCCCATGCGGGGGTGTCGGGGGCTCAACACGCCCGTCCGACGAGGTACCGGGGGCTCAACACGCCCATCCGGTGTCCCGCGGGCTCAACACGCCCATGCGGGGGTGTCGGGGGCTCAACACGCCCGTCCGACGAGGTACCGGGGGCTCAACACGCCCATCCGGTGTCCCGCGGCTCAACACGCCCCATGCGGGGTGTTAGGGGCTCAACACGCCCGTCCGACGATGTACCGGGGCTCAACACGCCCATCCGGTGTCCCCGCGGGCTCAACACGCCCATCCGGTGTCTCGCGGGCTAAACACGCCCATGCGGGGGTGTCGGGGGCTCAACACGCCCGTCCGACGAGGTACCGGGGGCTCAACAACGCCCATCCGGTGTCCCGCGGGCTCAACACGCCCATGCGGGGGTGTCGGGGCCCAACACGCCCGTCCGACAAGGTACCGGGGCTCAACACGCCCGTCCGGTGTCCCGCGGGCTCAACACGGACGCCCATGCGGGGGTGTCGGGAGCTCAACACGCCCGTCCGACGAGGTACCGGGGGCTCAACAACGCCCGTCCGACGAGGTACCGGGGGCTCAACACGCCCGTCCGACGAGGTACCGAGGGCTCAACACGCCCATCCGGTGTCCCGCGGGCTCAACACGACAATGCGGGGGTGTCAGGGGCTCAACACGCCCGTCCGACGAGGTACCGGGGGCTCAACACGCCCGTCCGGTGTCCCGCGGGCTCAACACGCCCATACGAGGGTGTCGGGGCTCAACACGCCCGTCCGAAAAGGTACCGGTGGCTCAACACGCCCGTCCGGTGTCCCGCGGGCTCAACACGCCCATGCGGGTGTGTCGGGGGCTCAACACGCCCGTCCGACGAGGTACCGGGGACTCAACACGCCCATCCGGTGTCCCGCGGGCTCAACACGCCCATGCGGGGGTGTCGGGGGCTCAACACGCCCGTCCGATGAGGTACCGGGGGCTCAACACGCCCGTCCGGAGTCCCGCGGGCTCAACACGCGCGCCCATGCGGGGGTGTCGGGGGCTCAACACGCCCGTCCGACAAGGTACCGGGGACTCAACACGCCCGTCCGTTGTCCCGCGGGCTCAACACGCCCATGCGGGGGTGTCGGGGGCTCAACACGCCCATTCGACGAGTGGTACCGGGGGCTCAACACGCCCGTCCAGTGTCCCGCGGGCTCAACACGCCCATGCGGGGGTGTCGGGGGCTCAACACGCCCGTCCGACTGGTCAGGCCGCTAGGGCCCGACTGCCTTGCCAGCTCCACGCCTCCTGCTTATCTAGTGAAAGAGTTGTGGTGGGGGTTGCCTGTTATGGTGGGGGCTGGCTAGCAGTAGGGCATTGCTTGATTTATTATACATTTCTAATCCCACCCACACAAATTGTCTCATCTCTTTCGACCTTCCACGTCCAAGTACGGCCTTTCCCCCAGTTACTACTTGGGGACTCAAACACTTCGTTACACTCTCCCATTTCTTTCTAAAAAATTTAAAAGGATAATAAAGAACTCAAAAATACTTTTTCTCTTTATAAAAATTTTTTCCCCTTTTTTATCTCTTTTCATACACACACAATCTAAGAACTTTTTGTCTGTATAAGAAAAATAGAAACCAACATAAGATACATAAATTAACCAACTTTTGCTTAACAATATCAAAGAATAAAAATAACATCTTAATAGTAATAAAAATCAACAACTTCTTAATAATAATAATAAAAATCAATAATAACTTTTTAATACTATAAAACACAAAATAATAACCAAGAATGTAAGGTTATTTCTTCCAGTACTTGGATCCTGTTTGTCGGTCCCTGTACTTCCTAGTACCTTTCCCCAGCCTCTTCACTTTTCTGGTCCGCTGCTTCCTGTCTCTTTGCCTCTTCTTCGTTTTTTTTCCCCGTTGAAGATGGATCTCTGGGTTGGGTTGAGTTGGGTACCGTGATGGTCATTGTATCCTCGTCCAAACGTCCTGCCTCTCCTGAGAAGGTTACCTCTCTGGCATCGAGCGATATTTGCTGAATTACGGTTGGTCTGTCTGAGGATGCCGTATGTCCCCCGAGCACTTCAATTGACTTCCCCAGGTGAATAACTGTTGCTCGGTGCTGTGGGTTGACCTGGTCTTCTGCTTCCTTGAGGTCAAGGGACTCACTGTCGTGTATTGATAGGACGTCCCAGTCTGTCCCCAGTTCTTCCTGGATGTTGGAGGGTTTGATGTTTGGGTTCTCCTGTGGTCACTTCCTCTATGATTTCCTCTAGGTCTTTTAGAGTCAGAAGCCTATCCTCTTCCTGAAGACACAATTCCAATGTTGCGGCGGCATTGTTTGCCTTCCTCCTCATCTTCTGACGATGAGATTTCCATATAACGTTCCTCCATTTTAATCATCGGTTTTCTTGGAGATGGCCCTTCTGTATTTTTTATTTCTATTACCTGTAACTCCGGTTTGGGTGGATCGGCGTCTGTCGGAGTCTGGGAGGGATTGGGCACAAACATCGGTGAGGTGCTGCGTACTATTTTCTTTCGACCCTTCTTCACTGGTGGGGCTTTAACTCCAGGGATATGGGGAGGTGGTTTTTGGTGAGATTGCAGTTTGCCGCTCTTCAGCTCCTCCGCAATTACTCCCCTTAACCAGGGGATGTCACTTTGTGTGAAAGTGATTGTGCGGTCAGCTGTGTAGGCCTCAGCGGTTATACACAAAAATACTCCGCAGTTCCACTGTGTTATATTGTTTGGGGCCTGCCTTCCCCAGCAGTTTTTCCACTTCTTGGTTAGTAGAATTTTCGTTTCTTTTTGTTCAGTGCTTCCGCACTTAAGTATTCTGTCAATTTCTCTATGGCTGCGGTGTGGTCCCCATGAATGCTGTCGAAAACGGTAATTTGTTTTGTTCGCATGTCTATTGTTATTTAATACCCAGTGTCGAATGTTCTCTACAAAATAGGGCACCAAGAGCATCTCGAAACGAAAAATGTCTACCTTCTTAGTCCACCTGGGCGACTGCACTGTACTTCTCGGAGAGAACTTTCTTCATGAAGTTGGTGTTGTACACAAAGATGGTGGGCCATTGGGACCTGGTTCCCCTCACTTGTAGTAAGTTAAGGTAAGCCGTAATTACCTTATCACTAATCTCTCTCGTTGTTAATGATCGCCGCATAATCCTCACTGGTTAGCTCCATTGATGGTACTTGTAGTAGCTCCAGACTTAGACTGACTGTATTTCGTCTATGCTAGTTTTAATCAATCCTAGATTATCAGTTTCAGGTCTGGACAGGAATGTTCTTATCTGTTAATGCCATGATAAACCAGATGCCACTAGTTAAACAAAGTTTATACTTAAAATTGATTTGAATACTTTCTGTTTTCTTTGCGCTCTATTTTTTTTTTTTTTTTTTTTTTTTTTTACGTGGATTTCAAATCTTTGACATGTATTTTCACATGCTTGGTATTTTTATTTACTTCGAACGACTACCGGTGAGAGGATTTTGGTAATAATGTGGGGACCTGTATATTTTTGGTAGGAGTTTGGCATTAATTGACTGTTCCGCTGAGTACAGGTGTCTTTCTCTACAATAGACTGGGGTCTCCGACTTTCGGTTTGTACGGACGTCGGCGTAGGTTGTAATAGTGTCTTTGGTTATCATAGGACGTTTCGAGATTCCTTCTTACCAAACCATAGATGGTTTTCATTTCCGGTGGTAGTGATGTAGGCTCCGTAGATTCCCCGTAAAATTCTGGTAGCGTCAACATTTTTGGAGTCCTTAGTTCTCGACCGAAGTTCAAATAGGCGGGTGAGAATCCTGTAGATGAATGTGTGGCTGTGTTCATAGCGAACATAAAACTCCGGGAGTAAAACATCCCATTTCTTCTGTGATTCTTTCAGGTATTGTGCTATCATTGTTTCTATAACTTTGTTTGCCCGTTTCTACGGGATTTGCCTGCGGTGTATAGGGGGGAGTGAACTTATGTCTTATTCCTAGTTCATCTGATAGCTGAGAAAACAATTGACTAGTGTATTGGGTGCCGTTATCGGAAATTAAAATTTCAGGGGTCCCAAAGCGTAAGATAACCCTTTCCTTAAACGCTTGCCCCACTGTTTTGGCGGTGGCCTGATCTAACTGCAACACATTCAATCCATTTAGTAAATGAGTCCTGGAACATCACTAGGTACTTGTTGCCTTTGGTTGATCTTGGAAAGGGACCAACGAGGTCCGTGCTTACCGTTGTCCATGGACCGGAAATATTTCTAAACTGCATTTCCCCTTGTTTTAAAATGTGTCGGATGCTTGAACATTTGACACTTGTGACATTTCCGGACGTATTTTGAAATGTCTCTAAACATTCCCGGCCAGTAATACACTCGGTTAACTCTCTCTATTGTTTTAGCTATGCCTAGGTGTCCTGCTGTTGCCTTATCATGATAGTCTATGAGGATTTCCTGTATCTTTTCCCGTGGTATACCAGAGTTTCCAAGGTGAAGTGGTAGTTTGGTTATTCCTTCCCACATTATTCCAAATGTGCTTATACAATTTTTTCATCTTCAATTTTATATCGTAAGTATTTATCAGGCCACTTTTTAACTTTTTGTATTGTATGATAGTACCAATCCTTTTGTACTCCATCTCCTGATGTTTTTGGGATATTGTCTGTGGTAGAGAGGGCTTCAATTACAGTCTGTGAATATGGAATACGTGACAGGGCGTTCCGCCACTTTGTTTAATGAACCTTTACGATATTCTACCTCAAAATCAAATTGTTTTAATTCGAGAACCCACCTGGCTATTCTTCCGGAGGGACTTTTGAGATTATGTAACCATTTTAAGGCTTGGTGATCGGTAATTACAACAACATGATAACCTTCGATATATGGCCGGTATTTTCTCAAGGCGTATAGTACAGCGAGACATTCTTTTTCTGTAGTAGAATATGGGCGCTCATGAGGCTGAAGACTCCTACTGGAAAAAGAATAAGAAATAAGAATAAGAATAAAGAATAACGTTTATTTTCTCCTTTTCTCAAAAGAACACATACATTAACAATTTAAGTATAGAATACAAAAACAACACTTGCCAGGCTGCCTCCTAAACAAAATAAACTTTTACACTTATATAATGCTTAGCAGCTAAAAAAATAAATAAATAAAGAGTAAAAATTTAAGTATCTAAACTAACATTTTAAAATATAATAAATTTTTCGAGACAATTAACTAAGGAGAAAAATAAATAGGGCCCCTAAGGTTTGAAAACCTGTTTTGGGGTTCCATCATAATATTAAACAAAATAACTAAGAGAAAATCCATAGCGGCAACTAAATTGTAACAACGTTGTTTTCCCTAACATTACTAAAAATCATATGAATTATAACCACACCACTACTACATATAAAAACAAGAAAATGTGTGCTTAGTTGTTAAAAGAAAATATATATAGAAAATTTAAAAACTATTCTGCTATAGTAAATGTACTTATAACATAACGTTACAAGATATAACCACTTAAAACTAACTTTAATTGCTACTGTTAAATACCCTTAGCGGTTTTATTTTAATGTCAAAAACAGATCTTCAATGTTTTTATAATTATAATAGCCATTTTTTTGTTTCCTTCAAAAACTTAATTTAAACCTTCTATCTGCCTAATGGTTTTCGGTAATTTTGTTAAACAATTTTGGACCTATATAGTTATATGATTTGACATAAAATGTTGTTTTAGGCTTAGATATTTGGAATTCATTAGCATTTTCGTAATCTTTGCTTAAAAATGTTTAAGTTCTTTAAGTTCCTATTCCCGATAAAAAAGTTTTTTAATACTGCAAAAACGTACAAATGTCGCAAAGGAAGCATTTTTTAAGTTTACCAAAACAAGGGTGAGAAGGTTCTCTAATACTTTTTTTTCGAGATTAATCTAACAAAATGCTTCTGAATTACAATTAAAGAGTTTTATGGAAGTTTTATAAGTTCCACCCCAACAAACAACTCCATACTGCAGTCTACTTTGAACTAATGAAAAAATATAAAGAGCGCAAAGTTTGCAAGGGACACATGTTTCTCGTAGAAAGTAAAACACAGCCTAACACCTGATATTAATTTTGCCTTTAAATATAAATATATGTTTTTTCCAGTTTAGCGCATTATCTAATGTAACACCTAAATATTTTATTTCATTTTTCTCCTCTATTTCTGAACATTCAGAACACGAGCTGCTACTTACTAAAAACAACTTAAACAGTTATAGGTTAGCCTTATCTTCGGAGAGTCCTTCCTTTTAAGTGAAAAATTCATGTAATTAGTTTTTTTTCGGTACTTAACACAAGATTATTTTTTTGAAAACCACCACTTTATACATTTTAAAATCAAGATTCATTTGGCTTTCGATATTATTTAATGTGCTACTTGAATAAAAAAAGGCAGTATCATCCGCAAATGCTGTAACTTGTCCTTTAAAATTTGCTGTGCATAAATTCATTTATATATATTATAAAGAGAATTGACCCAAGAACATAGCCTTGTGGTACCCCATATTACAATTTTGCCCATGCTACTTAAAACTCCATCAATTCTAAACACACTGTTTTCTATCTATCTGTCAAATAACTTTTAAACCAATCATAAAGCAACTCCACGTACACCACAATTATACAACTTTTTTAAAAAGAATGTTGTGGATCAACAGTGTCAAATGGCTTTTTTTTATATCTAAAAAAAAGTGCACTAACAAATAAATTATTATTAATCCCCCTCTGTGACTGAGCTTACGAGTTTTAGTAACGCGTTTTCCGTACTCTTCCCACTTCTAAAAACCAAATTGGTTAATACTAAAAAACTTTGTTTTCTCTAAGAACTTCAATAGTTTTTCTTTCATAATTTTCTCTATTATTTTGAAAAGGTAGAAATTAAGGATATTGGTCTGAACTGACTACAAAGTAAAATAACTAAGTAAAATAACCAGAAAAACTAAGATTAATTATATAAGTAAAAACATTAACAATTGTATGAGAAATGTTTTTAAGCAAAAAAGAATAGATTCCATCAATTCCAGGAGATTTTCCATTTTGTAATGAATTAATTGCTTGTTAGTACATCTTCTCTTATTAAAACTGGTCCCTATCATAATAGAACATTTCTGCTTGATAAAAATTAAATACATTTCTTATATGCACTATTTTCAAAGCTGACTGGGTTTTGGTTGCCTATCTATAACTTCATCTACTACAGATAAAAAATATTTGTTAAACTCATTAGCAACTTCTTCTGACTTAGTAATAACTTCATTATTTACACTTAAACGAAAAAGGCTTGTTTGTGCGCTTTTCTTGGCCAGTAACCTCACCAACTATTTGCCATGTTGCCTTACTATTAACCCTTACTGCTTTCAAACTTATTACTATAATACTCGCGCTTAACAAGTTCTATATCTGTTTTTTAATTTGTTTTCGGAATCTAAAATATAATAATTTTTAAATGGATCGTTTACCCGGTCTATTTCCTTGTTTTTTTATAAAGCTCATTTCGTTTTTTTTATTCTTTTACATATATTATCATTTATCCATGGTTTTGAGTTTAGTAAATTTTCGAACTAACCGCTACCTCTTTTTTTACATTGTTTAATATACTGTAAAAAGTTTACCTTCAAACAAGTCGTAGGCAGCAGAAGCATCCTGCTGATTGTGAACAGGAGCCCAGTCAGTGTCACCTAGCAGACCGATCAGCCGGTCATAGTCAAGGCGGGTCACAGTGCACTGGTCCCCCCAGCTCACTGCTCGCACACACTCCACCACAACTCAACCTCACAGCCGTCATGTAGTGATCCGGTGATCTGTCTCCTGATTACTATAGCTTCTACACTAGTCATGTCTTTTACATTCTACTCTGGCAAAAACATGATCAATACATGTCCGTGTCCTGGTCTGTTTCGCGTGTAACTTCATGTATAAGAGACTCAAGTCCGCAACTGGCCATTAATGCTTTGTAGCTATCAATATCGTTATCTACTTTAAAAAGATCTAAATTCATGTCACCAATAATTAAAAGATTTTTTGACTCTGTTTCTTTTCAAGAATTGAGTAAATATCGTCTTAATTTCGTAAACAAAATTTTGTAATACTATATTCATGTAATCTGTAAAACTGCAATTTAAAACATATTCTAAATCATATATTCTTAATCTAACTTTCAAAATGTCTGCTGACTGAAATTTAATTCTTTCATAATGAAAGCTATTAAAAAAATAGCTTTTGAAAAATATAGCAACACCACCAGATCTGTAGCTCTCATTTGAGTGTACTATTAAATCATAGTTAGATATTTGATAAAAATCTGATTCATCTATACCTATCCAAATTTCAGTTAAAATAATGATTTCTGGTAACTTTTTCCAAGAAGAAATTTCCGCTATAAATTCATCAAAATTTTTTCGAATACTACGAATATTTTGCTTGAATAATACTTACACTATTTTTCCCTCCTACATTGTCAGTAAAATAACTCTCATTTAGGTTGAAATTCCTGCATTTTAAACTAAAAGAAAAAGGAAAACTGTGTCAAATGTATATTGTGTATTATCTAAAAATTTACTTTTTCTTAATTATAAAATTGTTACATTATAAAGTTTTACTTTAAACCAGTTCGAGAAAGGAAAAAAATGCTTAAATCTACAACTTATCAAGGTCCAGCCTGGGTTTTAATTTGAAATTACAGCAGATCCTTCTTCCTTACGCAGCAGGATGTTGCCGTTGCGCAGCCAGATGTACTTGTAGCCGCGGTTCCTCTTGAGCATCCTCGCCTTGGCCAGCAGCTTCCTCCTCGTCGGTGACAGAGACTCGTTCAAGTACACGGGAAACGTCCGACGGCCTGTCAAGACTAAGGTGACGAGTGGAAAAGTCCTTCTTCCTCTCACGTCTCTTCTGCAGGAGCGCCTCCCTGTCCAGACGACGGACGAACCTCACGATGATACCTCGTGGTCCCTCTATAACCGCTGTCTTTCTGGCCCAATCTGTGGCAAGTGTCCTATCATCTCCTCGCTGACATCCATGCCCAGTTGCGCGACCAACGTCCTTGACAATATCCAGAACATTTTCATTTTTTTTCTTCGGGAATTCCTTGGATCTCCAGACAGTTCCTCCGCGAGTACTGCTCCATGTCATCCACTCTGATTTCCAGTTCATCAACCTTTTTCTTTAAGTTACCATTCTCCAACTCCAAATCGACAACTCTCTTCGAAAACTCCTCTATTTTCTGTAAAGCGCTTTGAAGTGACTGAGCGTTTTCCTCAAGTTTGACATGGTAGAGCCTCATAAGAAGTTGTTGAAGTCTTGCTTGGTTGCTTTTTGGTCCTCTCGGATGTCATTAAGCACCTTCATCACGTCCCTCAAGTGTAAGTTTTGCCATCCTGCACACTCGTCTCCAACCTCATGCTTTTCCTGGCGTTCGTTGTTGCAAGAGTTACACCTCCACACTGAGTTCAGCTCCTCCAAGCAATCTACATCCGCCTGACTCATGTTCACACACCTAGCGTGAAAACTCGACTGACAATCAGCACAAACGAGTTTTTAACTGACTTCTCTTAATAGCACTCAAACAAACTTTACATGAAGCCATTTTCAAAACAAAGAAAAGAAGAAAGTTTTTCAAAACTAAGTATTAAAATAAAGTATAGCAATTCGGCACTAGCAATCAAGCTTATACAACAAGTAAGCACACATGCAGTATAGCTACGGAACGGGAACACTGATAAGAGAGCTTAGCCGCGATAAAGCTATTACATGTTCCTGATTTCCCATACTTTTGAAATAAAGTTGCCCCTAACCCGGAAGTCTGAAGCATCCAGTTTGTATATAAAACTGCTTGGAGAAATCTGGACAGGATAAAATTGGTGATTTCGCTAAGAGGGACTTGATTACTTCAAAAGATTTATTTTCCTTTTTCAGACCAATTCCACTTAACGTTCTTTCTAAGTAGACGATTTTATTGGTGCTGCCAGTTTAGAGTAATTCAGGGACGTACCTCTTATACCATGCCGGCAAGTCCCCAAGAAACTTCTCAATTCTCTTATCGTGGTTGGAGCAGGGAAATCTATAATAGACTTGACTTTATCTGGATCTGTTTAAATATTCCTTCGGAGTTTACCACATGACCTAAATACCTTTAATTCTGTTTGTCCAAATTTACATTTTTCTAGGTTGAGACGAAGATTTGCCTTCCTAAGTTTTTTAAACACTTTGGCCAAATTTTCTAGGTGTTTCCTTAAGAGTTTTTCCCAAAACCAATGATGTCATCCAGATATGCAAATGCTATTTGCTCTAAATCTGGGCCCAGGACTGTGTCGAGGAGACGCTGGAAGGTTGCGGGAGCAGAGTGGTAGTCCAAAGGGCATAACCCTAAATTGGAAGAGTCCCTCTTGAGGGGGCGGTAAACGCGGTTAAGGGACGGCTTTCTTCTTTCAACGGAACTTGCCAGTAACCATCTTTGAGGTCAATGCTAGAAATATAATTGGCTTCCTTTAATCTGTCGAGGATAGCGAGGACCTGTGGCAAGGGATAAGCGTCTTTGACGGTGCACATATTCACCGCTCTTAAGTTCTACACAAAATCGGTATTTTCCTGATGGTTTCTTTACCAAAACCACTGGAGAACTCCAGGGACTTTACAGATGGCTCAATGACTCGAGCTTCAAGCATTTTTGTCTATTTCTTCGTTTATGATTTTCTGCATTGCTGGTTTCTTAGGACCATATCGATGTTTTATGGGCTGAACCCCAGGTTTCAATTGTAGCACATGTTCTACAAGGTGAGTTGGGCCCGTAATTCTTTCGAATTTTGGTAATTCTTGAGCGAGAAACTCATTGATTTCCTGTTCGTCTTCTTTATCTGATAAAGGTTTTATTGCTGAGAGGTTGTTTTTTCTCTTTTCTCCTCGTTGGTTTACGGGTTCGTCTTATCCCCAGCTCACTTCGTTTTTGAGGATATCTATTTTTTAATCCCCAATTCCTCATGGCCTCTAATCCAATAACTAACTCGGACGTTCAAGTTCAAGTTCAAGTTTCAATCATCTTTATTCAGGAATAACATGGCAATACATTTTTTCTATTGTTCCCATGCAACTCTTAGGTTGCGCGTGGGATTGAAGTAATTATTATACATGTACTATATAAATCTAATAATTTATACAATGTCCTTACGACAGTCCATCTACGTGATTTATAACAGCTATAGCAAGATATACAAATAATGATTATATGATATAAAATATATAACATGGTAACAGCAATTATAAACTTCATAATCGATAACAAATAACAATAAGGTTTAATAACAAATATATATTTATCAACAGTGCAACAAATAACAACAACAACAATAAACTTCCTCAAGTATCCTACACAAAATTAATATTATATACTCCATAAATATATCTATAATAAATAACAGCATAACAAATAACAAGGCCAAAGTGAACAACTCGAACAATGCAACAACTTTGACTAGAACCACGAACATGCAAAGAGAATAAGTCACATAAGTTTAAAAACAAAAACAAATTTGCCCTCAAAAAACGCATATTCATATTATTAAATTGTGTTTACTACAAAAGATATTACCTTCATCTTCACCTTAGGCTTAGCTTCAAATATTAATGCTGTTTCCATAATACTGCACTATTGAATTAAACATTGTAGGTCCCTGATAACATAGTTGTTTTCTACAAACTTCCTTACAAAAAATGGTGTTTCAAGAAACATGTATTGTGTACTGCGAGTAACTCTATTAATTTCTCTAAACTTATATTGTTGTAAAAATTTATAAACATGCATTACAGCGCTATAAACATATAACTGTTTCAAATTTCAAAATATTATGTTCAGAAAACAAATAACTCATGCTCTCCATCCGCCTTAACCCATAAACCGTGCGCAATGCATGCCTCTGACACATTATAATGTTCCTCATTATGGTTGGGTAGGTTCCTCCATAATGAATTAAAACCATACCTCAGGTACTCTCAAACCACGCCAAGTAGAGAGTTTCTTAAATGGTCACCACCAACAAAATTTTTCATATGGTACAGCCCGTAGTTAATCTTATTAAGTTTTTTTGACAGGTAATTAGCGTGCTGATCCCATTTTAAGTATTGGTCAAACATGAAGCCCTAGATACTTAACAGATGCGACTATTTCAATATTTTCACATGTACAAGAATACAAACATTGGTGTTTATGGCAAAACCAAATCAAAGGTATTTTTTAGAGTTTCCTTAGAAATATCACAGTCAAAAAACCATTATGCACTTAGATTTTGATGAGTTAATGAGTAACTTATTTTGAATTAGCCAAGCAGAGATTTGTTCCAAATCACTATGAATTTTGTATTTTAATGAGTCTCTGTTGTAAGCTGAGCACACCAAAGCTGTGTCATCGGCATAAGCAAAGATTGATGAATTAAAATTCAGACTTAACATATCATTTATGTATACTAAAAACATTATAGGCTCCAAAACCCCCCCTTGTGGTGTGCCGTAGCGCAAATACATTGCATCACTCAAAACCTTGTTCACCCTGACAACCTGTCTTCTATGATAGCAAAAGGATCCAAACCACTTTAGTGCGTTACCTCCTATACCATACAATCTTAATTTATTTATTAATATATTAATATCCAAAGCATCAAATGCCTTCTGAATATCCAAGTAAATTTGCAAGTGTGTACTTATTTTTTATTTATAAGAGTTAGTAATGCAACTTATATGTTTTTCTATGATGGCTATATCTGTACCTTTCTCCTTCAGAAAGCCAAACTGATTTCTGGAGAACAAGGACCTCTCAAAAAAGTAATCTAGTAACTTGATTTTTTATTACTAGTTCAAATACCTTAGCTATTGTGTTTATTACAGAGATCGGACGGTATGATGAAACACTAGAGACAACACCTGTCTTATAAATTGGTACTACAATAGCCACCTTAAAAGTATCAGGAAAAATTCCTAAACTTAACGATTCTCTAAAAATATGTAACCAACAAAGGGGCAAAAATATCCATATTTTCCTTAACTGTTCTGCTACTTATACCATCAACCCCACTACTAACTTTATTTTTTAGTGATTTAATGGCATGTACCACTTCATCAAGGCTACAATCGAGGCCTTCAAGGTGCACATTACATTTCTGAAATATTATCGTTAAATAAATCACAACCAAAAGCTTCAGATCTCAGACTCGGAATAATACTTGTAAAATATGAGTTAAACTCATTAGCTACAATTTTTTCGTTACCATTAACATTCAACACCACATCTCCCACTTGGGATATTATTTAAAGACTTTTTTTTCCCCTTTACAACTTTTTTTATTACATCCCAGTACTTTTTTGAGTCACCGTTACAGTTGTTAATCAATTTTTGAAAAATAAGTAAAGCTTGGCTCTTCTTATGTGCCTTGCTACATGTCTTGAATACCTTTTATATGAATTTCTGTTCTCTAAATTGTCCCTGTCTTTTTTAAAAATTTTAAATAATCGGTTCTTTTCATGTACTAAGTTAATAACGTAATCTGTAATCCATTCTTTTCTTTTCCTATTATTGCTATTTATTTTTTTCAGAGTGCTCGATGCTCGATGCATTGACACAATCGCCATAGACTTTATAAAAGTTTCGAGACAGTCAAATTTACATTTACATCATTATTACCAAAAATTGAACTCCAGTCTGCCAAATGCAATTGTCTTTTGAGCATTTTCTTATCCAAAACAGAACAAAATATTATTTTTGATCCTTTGCTTGTCCAATTCCCAACAACCTTAAATCTAAAGCGTAATGATCTGTTTATATTCAGCTCCAAGACACAACTGTCAAATTCATATTTCTTTTGAGTTTCTCTCACAAGTAATATGATCTATACAGGATATACAGTTATTAAATATTCTAGTAGGTTTGCTTATTAAACTTTCAAAGCCATAAGACGAGATTAAGTTTAAATAATCCCTCCCGGAGCCTTTATCCTTTCAACAAGCAAATATTAATATCACCTATTATAAATAGTAGGATTACAGGATTTTACTTAAAATAACCTCAAAGTCATTTTTAAACTGATTAAAATTGAATTTACATTGCCTATATATTGCAAAAAGTGAAAACTGAACAAGATGATTATCAACAGAGAGATTAAAGGTAACGTTAACGAGCTCCGATGTAGCGAACAGATATAACAGCTGTGAGTGTGGGGAAGGTCAACATCCACGTACACCACCACGCCGCCGCCCGCCTGGTTGTCCGGCCTGGGTTGGAATATCAATGTCGTATCCTGGCAGCTGATAACGATGTTCTTCGCCCGCTCTTTATCCAAACCTACCGTTAACGATATAATGTTATATGAAAAAAGGCAAACTGTTCAAGTAGACTATTAGTTCGTCAAAATGTTTCCTTAAACTTCTAATATTTAAATTAAATATTTTGAAATTATTCGCTGAAACAGGATAAACCATTTTATTTTACGATCACAGCACTTTAGCATTATTTAACACCCCCCAAATTGTCCCCAGACTGATGAGTGATACCGGTAATAAGCTTTTTTCACATCATCCAGTGTGGCAATACGAAATCTTGGGAACAATTTTCAGCCTTTCGGACAAACACCTTGCCCGATTCAGTCCAAAACATATTTGTAACCATGATCCCTAAGTTTGCTTAGCTTGATAAAGTAGGTTTTTAACTAAAAGGGGTTCAGATGTTCATTTACATAGACGTTAGTACTAGCTCCAACGCCCTTCACGACATCAGCCGATTTAAGTTTAGCTTTTTTGCACTTTGATAAGAAGGAAATCACGGATTTGCCGATGTGAAAATTGCAACACAATTGGTTTTTGACTATCCCTCCTTCTAGTAGGAATTCTATGTACAGCTTGTACATCAGTTGCAAAGTTTACATTAACACCAGCCACACTAGCCACAGCTTCCACTATTTCCTTCATTTGCTCATTTGGCATTTCAGGGACCCCATCAATCTGGACATTTTTATTTCTATTATACTGCTCTAATTGTTCAATCCGATTGTGGTAGGCAGAGACGCTCTCCTTCAGCTGTTTATTTTCACACTGAAGTTTTTCCTGTGATTCCTCAAGGGTTTTAATCTTTCCAGAAAATTATTTAGGCAATTTACTTTCATAATCATCAATTTTGTTGGAACAAAATTCAACTGAAGCTTTTAGATCTGCCAATTGGTTGTTTAATGTTTTTTTCATACGAAACAAACTGCTCTTTGATGGTTCTCTCCTCCATTTTACTAAGAAACTCCTCATGTAATTTATCCAAATATTTTTTTTTTGTAACAGTGTCCTTAGCACCCTTACCCCCTGCCGCTGCATGACCTGCATCGCCACGACTCTCGACGATCCCTTCCCATGCGGCTCCAAGTACTCTCCAATATGTCAGCACATTGAAAGTGATACTTAGAATCACACTCGGAACATACAGCGAAGTCATTACCATCTGGCAACAAGTCACCACACGAAGCCGCAATCAACTCATAGTTGATAACGGAGCACAACGATAAGACGTCCGCACTGTACGACTGTACGACGTGAGACCTGGTAACAACATATACTTCTAGAGGTAATTTATGCCCATTTATTTTACGGTCTATACGATATGACTTTTTTACTGGTATATAACGAGTCCCCATTGGCTACTCTTGCATAATGTTCACCTTCTTCTCTTTGACTGTAGTCCCATTTTTAAAAAAGTTACTTGCGGTTTTGTTACTTATATAACTTTTTACTAGCACCAGTGTCCAGGAGCGCCTTAATGGAGATATTACCTATTTCTATATTAATATATATCCTGTTTATCACCTTCAGTGCTTGTTTCTCCGGTATTGATAATTTGTCTGGTAAAGCCTGACAGGGGTCCAAGTATTGGTTAATCAACGGACTCGGGGTGCCCCCTTTTCTCCAAGTCCTTTGGTAGTTTAAACGCTTCCGTACAAGTACATGTATTAGTTGGTCCGTCTTCCCTGCAAAACCTGCACGTGATCTTTTTTGGTAGTCTACAGCAGTCGCGAGCAAAATGACCTGTTTTAACCGCAATTTCCAACAGGTACCATTGGTTTCTCGGTCTGTACTTTCCTGGGGACGCGGATTTTTCTTTCTTGTAGGAGGATAATTCCCTTGTGGTCTGGGTAAAGGGACTCTTCTCTGTTGATTTCTTTGATACGCTACTTCTGGTTACATAGCCTGAGCTGGATCATTAGGTGTCTATAGCTAGCTGCGGCCTGTTTTATAGCCTCATAGTCACTTGCTGCTTGGATCAGCTCTGGAAGTGTAGTTATGTTATTCCTTAACCCGTATAGCTTATATTCCGGTAACATATTCTCCAAATATTTGGTTTAAACTGTTTGACCGGGGATAACCTTCCATGCCGTCGCATTAGTGTCTGAATAGCCACCGTATAATCTTTGAAACTTTTCATTTTGACCCTGGGTCCTACCTCTAATGTCGATATCTAATTTTTCTCTGAACCTCCATCGGTAGGGACTGTAGTTCAAAGCAACTTCAAAAAATTCGTCCCAAGTATTCCACATGGATTTAGAATTACGGTACCAAAGGAGTGCTTTCCCTTTTAATAGTTCAGGTAAAGACTACAAGGAGATGTTCCGAATTAGTATTATATGCTTCTTTGAGCTCATTCAGTCTTTCAAGGAATAGCATTACATCTCTATCGCCATCATAACTCAAGTTCCATTTCCGTACCATATTGCATATACTTGTGCTATCACTGGAGGGCAAAGAGCTTGAGTTTTGTTCCAAATTGCTTGGATAATTGACTCCTAGTGCTGGAAGTAATGTTTAATTGATATTCCCCTTTTAGGAATTGACTAAGGATCTTTCGTTGTTCCTTTACGGTGTCAGCGGAGGGAAGGCGAAATTTTTTCAATTCTTCTTCAATTAGTTTCGTCTTTCTTTAACTGATAAATCCACGAGATCCGTGGATTCTTTTTATTTTTGGGGGTCGCGACACTCTCAGAGTCCGAGTCAAAGTCTGACATTTTTGAAACAAGTTTTAGAGATTCTCACAATTTTCATATAACTAGCGAACAAATCTTAAAGTTCTTAAGTTTATGTGTGTTAATATTATAGGGGGCAATGTCCCTACTTATGTTCTTACGTACCAATAATAATGTTTCTTATATGTACAACCAGCGTTTCATTATACATCTAATATATACAACTAATGCACAATCCAAACCAGTGTTTTCAAAAAAAATTGTAACATTTTTTTTTTAACAAATTTAGCAAACACAATGTCTCACAAACTGCACCCAAAATATTTTAAACAGTCCCTGTTCGGGGCGCCAAAATATGTAAGGGGGTTTTCCTCTCTCTCACTAAACACTTATATTCCCGCGGGAAAAACCCACCTCCGCACTAGTCCTTTTGTAAGGGGATTCTATCCTGGGTCACTAAAGTAAAATGAGAAACACAGTTTAAGTGAAAACAACACTCGTCTGCTTTATTACATCTATCCCCAGTCTATGTACACTATATATACAAATGAGCTCTGATTCCTTAATTCTAATATTTACAACTTGGTGTTCCCTTGAGAATTCCCGCACTGGACCTGGAGCTGGATGGCCGAGCTGGGTATCGAACCACGATCTCGTCAGGTGCAGTCCTGGGATCGACTGGTAGCCCCCGTAAGCTCCTTAACCTCCGTTGAAGTGCTCGAGGTCTAGTAGCAGGCTTCGGAGATCAGCATAGCTGTCATGACTCTATGGTCCCCGGTTGAAACAGCGGCGTATGATGTCCCCTAGCTCCGTGTCCTCTCGACTGGCTGGCAGACCATCACATCCAAAATCACGACTCCTACGAGTACAGGTAGCGATCCTGCATCAGAATGAATCTGAGAACATACAAACTCTCTTTATATGTATCAGATAACATGTGGAAGGAGTGGGGGGCCATCCCCATCCAACCACATCTGTTATTAATGACATCGGTGGCTCAATACGCCCTTCCGATGTTCCGCGCGGGCTCAACACGCCCCTGCGGAGATGCCGGTGGGCTCAACACGCCCGTCCGACGAGGTAACCGTGGCTCAACACGCCCGTCCGGTGTCCCGCCGGCTCAACACGACCATGCGGGGGTGTCGGGGGCTCAACACACGCCCGTCCGACCGAGGTACCGGGGGCTCAACCACGCCCATCCGGTGTCCCGCGGGCTAAACCCGCCATGCGGGGGTGTCGTGGGCTCAACACGCCCCGTCCGACGAGGTACCGCAGCAGCCCGGGCTCAACACACGCCCATCCGGTGTCCCGCGGGCTCAACACGCCCATGCGGGGGTGTCGGGGGCTCAAAATAACACGCCCCGTCCGACGAGGTACCGGGGGTTGGCTCAACACGCCCAATGTCCGGTTGTCCCGCGGGCTCAACACGCCCATGCGGGGTGGGTGTCGGGGCTCAAACAACGGCCCCGTCCGACAAGGTAACCGGGGGCTTCAACAACGCCCGTCCGGTGTCCCGCGGGCTCAACACGCCCATACGGGGAGGTGTCGGGGGGCTCAACACGCCCGTCCGACAAGGTACCGGTGGCTCAACAACACCCGCCCGAAGAGATCCGTGGTCCCGCGGCTCAACACGCCCATGCGGGGGTGTGGGGTCTCAACACGCCCGTCCGACGAGGTACCGGGGGCTCAACAGGCACGCGCCCGCGGCCTAAATTCCGACGAGGTACCCGGGGGGCTCAAACACGCCCATCCGGTGTCCCCGCGGGCTCAACACTCCCATGCGGGGGTGTCGGGGGCTCAACACGCCCCGTCCGACGAGGTATCGGGGGCTCAACACGCCCGTCCAGTGTCCCGCGGGCTCAACACGCCCATGCGGGGGGTGTCGGGGGCTCAACACGCCCGTCCGACAAGGGTACCGGGGGCTCAACACGCCCGTCCGGTGTCCCGCGAGGCTCAACACACGCCCGTCCGACGAGGTACCGGGGGCTCAACACGCCCATCCGGCGTGTCCCCGCGGCTCAACACGCGCATATCCCGCCCATGCAGGGGTGTCGGGGGCTCAACACGCCCGTCCGACGAGGTACCACCGGGAGGCTCAACACGCCCATCCGGTGTCCGCGCGGGCTCAACACGCCCATGCGGGGGTGTCGGGGGCTCAACAACACGCCCGTCCGACAAGGTACCGGGGGCTCAACACGCCCGTCCCGGTTGTCCCGCGGGCTCAACACGCCCGTCCGACGAGGTACCGGGGGCTCAACACGCCCGTCCGACGAGGGTACCGGGGGCTCAACACGCCCGTCCGGACGAGGTACCCGAGGGGGCCTCAACAAGCACGCCCATCCGGTGTCCCGCGGGCTAAACACGCCCATGCGGGGTGTCGGGGGCTCAACACGCCCGTCCGACGAGGTTACCGGGGGCTCAACACGCCCGTCCGGTGTCCCGCGGGCTCAACCAACGCCCGTCCGACGAGGTACCGGGGGGGGGCTCAACACGCCCGTCCGACGAGGTGTACCGGGGGCTCAACAACGCCCGTCCGACGAGGTACCGGGGGCTCAACACGCCCATTCCGGTGTCCCGCGGGCTAAACACGCCCATGCGGGGGTGTCGGGGGCTCAACACGCCCGTCCGACGTAGGTACCGGGGGCTCAAACACGCCCGTCCGGTGTCCCGCGGGCTCAACACGCCGGCCCCATACGGGGGTGTATTGGGGCTCAACACGCCCGTCCGACAAGGTACCCGGTGGCTCAACACGCCCGTCCGGTGTCCCGCGGCTCAACACGCCCATGCGGGGGGTGTGGGGGCTCAACACGCCCGTCCGAACGAGGTACCGGGGGCTCAACACGCCCGTCCGACGAGGTACCCGGGGGCTCAACACGCCCATCCGGTGTCCCGCGGGCTCAACACGCCCATCCCATACGGGGGTGTCGTGGGGCTCAAACACGACGCCCGTCCGACAAGGTACCGGTGGCTCAACACGCCCGTCCGGTGTCCCGCGGCTCAACAACGCCCATTGGCGGTCCGCGGGGGTGTGGGGTCTCAACACGCCCGTCCGACGAGGTACCGGGGGCTCAACATGCCCGTCCGACGAGGTACCGGGGGCTCAACACGCCCATCCGTGTGTCCCGCCGGGCTCAACACTCCCATGCGGGGGGTTGTCGGGGGCTCAACACGCCCGTCCGACGAGGTACCCGGGGGCTCAACACGCCCGTCCGGTGTCCCGCGGGCTCAACACGCCCATGCGGGGGTGTCGGGGGCTCAACACGCCCGTCCGACAAGGTACCGGGGGCTCAACACGCCCGTCCTGTGTCCGCGCGGGCTCAACACTGCCCGTCCGACTGAGGTACCGGGGGCTCAACACGCCCATCCCGGTGTCCCGCGGGCTCAACACGCCCATGCGGGGGTGTCGGGGGGCTCAACACAACACGCCCGTCCGACAAGGTACCGGGGCCTCAACACGCCCGTCCGGTGTCCCGCGGGCTCAACACGACGGCACGCCCGTCCGACGAGGTACCGGGGGCTCAACACGCCCGTCCGACGAGGTACCCGGGGGCTCAACAACGCCCGTCCGACGAGGTACCGGGGGCTCAACACTTGCCCGTCCGGTGTCCCGCGGGCTCAACACCCACGCCCAATGACGGGGGTGTCGGGGGCTCAACACGCCCGTCCGACAAGGTACCGGTGGCTCAACAACGCCACGTCCGGTGTCCCGTGGGCTCAACACGCCCATGCGGGGGTGTGGGGGCTCAACACGCCCGTTCCGGTGTCCCGCGGGCTCAACACGCCCATGCGGGGATTGTCGGGGGGCTCAACACACGCCCATCCGACAAGGTACCGGTGGCTCAACACGCCCCGTTCCGGTGTCCCGCGGGCTCAACAACGCCCATGCGGGGGTGTCGGGGGCTCAACACACGCCCGTCCGACCAAGGTACCGGGGGCTCAAGACACGCCCGTCCGGTGTCCCGCGGGCTCAACACGCCCGTCCGACGAGGTACCTACCGGGGGCTCAACACGCCCATCCGGTGTCCCGCGGGCTCAAACACGCCCATGCAGGGGTGTCGGGGGCTCAACACGCCCGTCCGACGAGGTAACCGGGGGCTCAACAACACGCCCATCCGGTGTCCCGCGGGCTCAAACACGCCCATGCGGGGGTGTCGGGGGCTCAACACCGCCCGTCCGACAAGGTACCCGGGGGGCTCAACACGCCCGTCCGACAAGGTACCGGGGGGCTCAACACGCCCGTCCTGTGTCCCGCGGGCTCAACACGCCCGTCCGACGAGGTACCGGGGGCTCAACACGCCCGTCCGACGAGGTACCCGGGGGCTCAACACACGCCCGTCCGACAAGGTACCCGGTGGCTCAACACGTCCGCCCGGTGTCCCGCGGCTCAACACGCCCATGCGGGGGTGTGGGGGCTCAACACGCCCGTCCGACGAGGTACCGGGGGCTCAACACGCCCATCCGGTGTCCCGCGGGCTCAACACGCCCATGCGGGGGTGTAGGGGCACAACACGCCCGTCCGACAAGGTACCGGGGGCTCAACACGCCCCGTCCGGTGTCCCGCGGGCTCAACACGCAACGCCCATGCGGGGTGTCGGGGGCTCAAACACACGCCCGTCCGACGAGGTACCGGGGGCTCAACACGCCCCGTCCGGTGTCCCGCGGGCTCAACACGCCCATGCGGGGGTGGTCGGGGGCTCAACACGCCCGTCCGACGAGGTACCGGGGGCTCAACACGCCCGTCCGGTGTCCCGCGGGCCTCAACACACGCCCATGCGGGGGTGTCGGGGGCTCAACACGCCCGTCCGACGAGGTACCGGGGGCTCAACACGCCCGTTCGGTGTCCCGCGGGCTCAACACGCCCATTGCGGGGGTGTTCGGGGCTCCAACACGCCCGTCCGACGAGGTAACCGGGGGGCTCAAACAACGCCCGTCCGGTGTCCCGCGGGCTCAACACGCCCATGCGGGGATGTCGGGGGCTCAACAACGGCGCCCATCCGACAAGGTACCGGTGGCTCAACACGCCCGTCCGGTGTCCCGCCGGCTCAACAACGCCCATGCGGGGGTGGTCGGGGAGATCAACACGCCCGTCCGACGAGGTACCGGGGGCTCAACAGCGCCCCATCCAGGTGTCCCGCGGGCTCAACACACGCCCATGCGGGGGTGTCGGGGGCTCAAACACGCCCCCGTCCGAC
The DNA here is from genome assembly GCF_021130785.1 of Homalodisca vitripennis. NCBI lineage: Eukaryota > Metazoa > Arthropoda > Insecta > Hemiptera > Cicadellidae > Homalodisca > Homalodisca vitripennis. The sequence continues at coordinate 1,413 of NW_025776212.1, read as the reverse complement.
GAGGTACCGGGGGCTCAACACGCCCGTCCGGTGTCCCGCGGGCTCAACACGCCCATGCGGGGGATGTCGGGGGCTCAACAGAACACGCCCGTCCGACAAGGTACCGGTGAGCTCAACACGCCCGTCCGGTGTCCCGCCGGCTCAACACGCCCATGCGGGGGTGTCCGGGGGGAGGATCAACACGCCCGTCCGGTGTCCCGACCGCGGGCTCAACACGCCCAATGCGGGGGATGTCGGGGGCTCAACACGCCCGTCCGACAAGGTACCGGTGGCTCAACCACGCCCGTCCGGTGTCCCGCCGGCTCAACACGCCCATGCGGGGTTTGTCGGGGGATCAACACGCCCGTCCGAACGAGGTACCGGGGGCTCAACACGCCCATCAGGTGTCCCGCTGGCTTAAACCCGCCCATGCGGGGGTGTCGGGGGCTCAACACGCCCCGTCCGACGAGGTACCGGGGGCTAAACAACGCCCCATCCGCGGTGTCCCGCGGGCTCAACACGCCCATGCGGGGGTGTCGGGGGCTCAACACGCCCGTCCGACAGTTACCGGGGGGGGGCTCAACACGCCCATCAGGTGTCCCGCGGGCTAAACCCGCCCATAGCGGGGGGTGTCGGGGGCTCAACACGCCCGTCCGACGAGGTACCGGGGGCTAAACACGCCCGTCCGGTGTCCCCGCGGGCTCAACACGCCCATGCGGGGGTGTCGGGGCTCAACACGCCCGTCCGACAAGGTACCGTTGGCTCAACACGCCGTCCGGTGTCCCCGCGGGCTCAAACACGCCCATGCGGGGGGTGTGGGGGCTCAACACCGCCAGTCCGACGAGGTACCGGGGGCTTCAACACGCCCATCCGGTGTCCCGCGGGCTCAAACACGCCCCTGCGGGGGTGTCGGGGCTCAACACGCCCGTCCGACGAGGTACCGGGGGCTCAAACACGCCCGTCCGGTGTCCCGCGGACTCAACACGCCCATGCGGGGGTGTCGGGGGGCTCAACACGCCCGTCCCGGTGTCCCGGGGCTCACCACGCGCCCATGCGGGGGTGTCGGGGGCTCAACACGCCCACACCTCCGACGAGGTACCGGGGGCTCAACACGCCCGTCCGTTGTCCCGCGGGCTCAACACCCCAATGCGGGGGTGTCGGGGGCTCAACACGCCCGTCCGACTGGTCAGGCCGCTAGGGCCCGACTGCCTTGCCAGCTCCAACGCCTCCTGCTATCTAGTGAAAAGAGTTGTGGTGGGGTTGCCTGTTATGGTGGGGGCTGGCTAGCAGTAGGGGCATTGCTTGATTTATTATACATTTCTAATCCCACCCACACAAATTTTCTCATCTCTTTCGACCTTCCACGCCCAAGTACGGCCTTTCCCCCCGTTACTACTTGGGGACTCAAACACTTCGTTACAACGTTTACGAAGA
>NW_025776211.1:0-21380 GCF_021130785.1 Homalodisca vitripennis | reverse complement strand
ATACTTTTTCCAACAGTAAAACTAAAACTGTTACATTAGTGGCATCATGGTGATAATGTTGGTATATTATTAGCTGGTTAAGCCCTACAACAACAATACCACTTATCCCTTCAACCCACTTGTACAAGGGGGACGTGTACTGGTAGTATGTAGCTTTTACAATTTTAATTTACTTTGTCCTCCAGAGCGAAGTCGATATATTTCCAGAATGCTATTGTGTTTATATTGTTTTTATGCTAATGTGAACTGGAAAAACCCTCAGGATAGTTATGGCAGGAAATTTGAACAGAATTTTCACCATTAATTGCCCATACTGGCAAGTCCGATTACAATGTTGGGTTGAAGCAGGTTTATCAGGATTTGCTGGCCTTAACTGACAGCGATTATTACTGCTTCTTTATAGGAGACTTCCAGCTTTTTATCATTTGGCGCTGCTTTATATCTTAAGGATGTTTTTCTTCTTGATTACTTTTCCTTCAAAATTCTAAACGGTATCTGAGGAAACTGCCCCTATCAAATATAATTAGGAGCCAGGTTTAAGCACTTACATCGTATATTTTGGGATAAAACAAATGATCAAAGTGAAAAGAATTATTTTATTTTAAAAATAAAAGTATTTAAAACTAAATTGCTATTTATATTTATATAGCAAATTTTTATTTCTGGAAAAATCACACAAATTAAGTACGATCATATCATGGTTTCAGAAGCTCTTTGGTCTATATAAGCTCTAACCCGAGATTTATTTATTCATTTCATTTCTTGGCCAACGGTAAACAAATATTAAAAATTCTTGGATAACCACAACATTTTTTACACAATAAGAAGGCATAATAAGCTTGTGACAATAAGTGGACAATATATGTGACAATACAAGAAATAGAAACAACTATGACCAGAAAGACTGCAATAAATATACTCAACTACACTATAAACATTAAATAATAAAATTACCAAGGTAATGACCCACCATAATAAAAGCAAGTCCAGTTTCAACACAAATAGAATAATAACTCTCACACTAAGCATACACTTCCAAATTCTATAAAATAATTTCAAACATTTCCCTCACGCTAAAAATATAAATAAATTTAAAAAAACCTTTTCACAATTTAAATACGCTCACAAAGTACCAAGGAATTAAACTATTTGAAGCCAGCATACCAGAGGAAAAACTATGTAACAGTACGTAGACAGGGAGAAATGACGATACGCAGAAATAACAAAGAGTAATAAAACTATAGACGGTATAATAACAAGGTAAATTAACAAACTAATGATAGAAATAAACATGGGGGAATTTTTAGGGGGGGGGGGGGGGGGGGAAAATAAATCAGATAGAAATAAACCATGACAATATTTTAAATTTTAACAAGAATAGAACTATAAAGTTTCAAACAATACATAAAATTTATACAAATCTACAGTTTACTACTATGATAAAATAATATAAACAGAATTTAATAAACAAGTGTAGCCAGATAATTGAAATTTACAATTTAAGCAAAAAAGATTCCTTTTTTGGCTTTAGCACATGGGAATGTCTCTTCCTTTTTTCACGGAGTTTGAACCCGGGTGTCTGAATATAGTAGGCTTATAAGCTTATCACAAGGACAGAATAATAATGGCTAAATAATCAGGGGTATAACATTGTGCAGCAGATAGAGAATTTAAGAACAAGCTCAAACACTATTAAACTATGAAAATTACAAATTAACACCTATCTTCATTAATTAGTTTTAATTTGCTACAATACTTACTCTTATATGTATACAAACGCTATTACTAAAAATACTAGTAGAATAAAGTATTGAATATTTTAAAATGTAATACAAAACCCCAAATATGGGATTGTTTTTATTATAGATTATATCCCCTGTCATAATTATTATAACATTAACTATTCAACGGAAAATATATCACTTCACTACAATTTACGTGTAACTGCTGTTTTTGATTTCTTGTGTTTTTCTGTTTGAGTGCTAACATTGTAAAATAATTCACTTAAAACTTGTGTCTTCAAATACTGAATGGCCGTCATATGAAACGTTATATTGGGTAATAATTACCCAGCTAACAACCCCGTGCAAAAATTGTTAAGCAATTACTGCCGGCCGTGGCCAAAATTTCAGCTATATTTATCAAGATATTATGACAGCTATCGTATTACACAACTCAAATCTTTGTAAAGTTTCATTTTAAAAATATTTTCTCACATGATTAAAGAGTAGTTATGCACCGCTGGAGAGGTGCAAATATTCTTGGGAATGTACAACCATAAACACAACACAGAAAACGTGCTTACGTGTGGCATAAGCTACGTGCTTGTGCACATCAATTGCGCCACCCCGATACTGTTATTTTTCCCTAGCGTATTCCAGTAATTTTGATAACAAATTACTTAAGATATAATGTCATCTTTATATGGAAAAACATCTTGAGAAGAAGGTTTTAATGCTATGCCCGCCTCCCGCGAGATATAGATCCTTAACCACTCCTTTACAATAGTAACGTACTTTTTACATCATAGGCACTTAAGATCCTGATTTCTCGGAAAATTTCTAAGTAAATAAGTAATTCACTCTGCCACTAGTATTAATGTAGCGTAGTAAAGGTTTATTAAGACATGTTATAAGCTTTGAATTAACCTTTATTTATGTAAGTGACATTCTTGGTCAAAACAAAAACCACATCAATAGAACGTCAAACTTGTGAATTTTTCCCTCATGTAACTGCACACTGCACTTTTACCGTTTCCGTTATTTTAATACATTTCCGCCATCTTTTAGGCATTGCATTCCGCCTTACAGTGTTGGCATTTTCAAACAACTTCTAAACATTTAATTCTGAAAATTCCGTATTAATATTTTTTCAAATATCTTCTAATTAGCAGATTTAGGAACATGCTCTGATTAATGAAGGAATCATGTACAATTGCTAGTGTTTAACTATTCCCAATCATATTTTTACGTATATTATCATTTTATATGAGATCCCACAAACACCAATTACTTTGATGTCAACAAAATTGCTTTGTCTATTACATGTACCGATTGTCCATTATATTTAATACTTTGTAAGGAGTTTATTTTACAAACTATTAACATTAATAGTATTCAATCGTCATATATTAAAGTTTTTATATTTTTTTGCCATCCACAGACCAAACACTTAGTGTCATATAATTGGTTTGTTTACCACAGGGAATAGATCTCGGCGGGGGGGGGGGGTGAGGGGGGGGGGGGGGGGGCGGCGTGGCGTGGGAGGGGGGGGGACGAGTATTAGGGGTTATCTCTTGGGTGTGTAGTGGGGGGTGCTGGGGGGGTGGGGTAGTTGGAGGTCCCTGTGCCTCAGAACATCTAAAACATTTAATTCTGGGAGATTGTAATTTCCATTTGTTACATTTTAGTAATCCATTACCTCATTACAATTTGATTAATTAGTTTTGATATAAAAAACACATAAGAAAGTCTAAATGTAGAAATTTCACAACTGTCTTTACATTTCCTTCTTCTTCAACTGAAAGATATAACACAGAAAGACCATACACGAGAGGATAGTCAGATTTGGTTTGTTTACCAGCAGGGAACAGGGGGAAAAACAAAAAAATCGATTTTATGTGCCCTCAGACATATAAGCACTTAATCTAATTGGTGTGGTCGCTTTTAACGTCATAAATTATAATTCCATTTACTCAATTTCCTTAAGTATATTAATTCGTTTTAATTAAAAATGTACGAAAACGTAAAATTTTAAAAGTTTAAATATATGTTTTCCTATTCAGCCAAAAGTTATTAACCCAGAGAAACCCAAACTTTCAGTATGATATATTTTGATTAGTTTACAAAGAGGAATGGGTGCGTTCCCCCTGTTCCTTAGATTTGAAATTGTTCAGCTACTCTTTGATGTATATTTGTGGTTTAGTTTAACTTACGAATAAAAAACAGTTGGGCAGGAGGTTTTTATTATTCTTTTAAAAAGTAAGATAAGTATAAATCTACAGAGAAATATCTGTTTATAAAATATTAAATAAAATGTAAAAAATACAGTAGTTTGGCTCCCTCCATCGTGTGATTTTAAAAACCGGTATTTGACTGCATTCACAACATTTAAAATTGGGGTAGGGGGGAAAAGAAAAAAAAAAACAAAAAAAAAAAAAAAAAAAAAAAAAAAAAAAAAAAAAAAATAAAAATGGTGGGGGTGGGGTGTTTTTGTGGCACTAATAGAAGAAAAGGAAACTTTAAAATTGTGATTTTTTAATGGAATAATTATTGGTAAGAAAGAAATCAATATGCAACAAAAATAAACTTCTTACAACTATTTTGGTAAACCCGAAAGTTTTCTTACTATTAGCACTAAACACGTGAACCCATAACTACACGGAACTGTAAAATTGTATATGACGTTTGCTATAAAAATAGAACGAACCCTTAGTGGCAGAGACACGTGTCCTGTACCAAGTACCTATGCACTTCACTAAGCCCCACTTGTGTAGCAGGAGTGGTATAACATGATTACCTACTCCACTTTTTACTGCATATCTTTTTACCAAGATAAATGACTGAAAACTATTAATTGGAAACAGGTTTATACTACATGTAGGAAAACATATTTTACACCCACACCGAAGCAAATTTACTTGTCGTATATAGATTTGTTACATAAATATCATGTCAATAACTGTAACTATATTTTAATTTAAGCACTTTATCTAAAATAAAAATTATTAACCACAATTAACAACGGTCACTTTATTACAAACCAGTAACATAAAAGTTTGCAGATATTTTGTGAGATCTAAATGAGCAAATTCCTTTAATATTGGTTTACTAGGGCATTGCACTCTGACTATGTTTATATAGTAAAGTGAGAAAGCTTTGCTATTGTGCCCTCCAGCCTTACAATACTTCAGTTTTAAGCACGTTATCGTGTCGTGTGTGCCGTTGTCCACGCGTGCAAATCTTCGAAATTTTGTGGACAGTTTGCGCCTGAGGTAAGAAGGTTCATCTTGTTATACCAATTTATTATGTATTAATAACGCATGTTTTGTAGCTTACAAAGATCTCTCCAACTGAAAACGTCAAACTGGCTCAAACTTCTTATAGTGAGCAAAATGGGCGAAAAAATTTAATCAGATTATAAATTAGAAAAATTTAGTGCGAAATCTTTCCCTCCATGAAAGTAGAATTTTCAAATGAATCAAAGAGCCTCCCAAGCACAGCGATAGTGGTAATTTATGACTGAAAAATATCCAAGGATTGGAGTCCATGTTCAACTTTGATGACAACATGATAGAGATGTTTAAAAACCTATTCAAGTCTTCTTTTTGATTATTTCATCGCACGTTGAGAAATATATTTAGGCAAACTAAAAACCACCATATTTTGCTTTCGTTTTAAAAGGTATTACGACATTTTAAAAGGGTCGTAAATTAATTTATATGACTAACGTTTGTGGAAGAACCCACGACAATCTCTTCCCATTGCTCCACTCAAGAAAACGATGATCATGTGAAACGGCTACGATCCAAATGGACAGACACACAGCATTTACTTTAATTGATTTCAAGAATCCCTTGGAGATATTAATTGGTAACTAACTCGGTGTGAATTATATAGCATTGCCACTTATTATAAAAATCATAAAAAACCTTTTGTGTCACACAGGTAATGTAGAACTTTTGGCGCATAAAATCAATCAATTACAACCTAAGCGTGCCATATTGAATCGATGCAATCAACGAGACCCTTGAAACTGCTTAATTAATGGAGGTCAGTTTCCCGTTTATTATCCAAAGTCGATAACTGTGTTTATGAGACGTGACATGACCATTTGATGGCGTACTTAACTCTAGGGAGATAGAAGTCCGTGCGTATTTGGTGTGTTTGAAGGCGAGCCTTCCCCTGAAAAGATCAAGAACAATGATCTGTGAAGGAAATAGTGTAAACGCTGGGGGTGTATCATCAGGAGTACGGGACTGAGTGAAGATCTATTTACGCTGGAGGAAGTAAAGGCAGCAATTATGTCTTAAACAACTACCGAACATAGTACCAAGTGCTCTGATCAGTAAATTGGAGTGATGGAAGAACGAGGTTGAACCCAAATTTAGACGGTTACTGTCACTATTTTTGTGTAATATCGTGAGAAATGTATAATTACGAATTTCAATGAGGGAAAATGGCAGTTAGAGTGTATAATTTACTTGGCATCAAAACTTGAACCTAATGTTTAAAAACATATGAAGAATAACTTCAATAACAATGTTTTAATTTTAAAAAAGAATATATTGTAACTGCATATTCGGTATTAATCTTTTTGTCTAAAGGCAAATTTACAGGAAATGTTTTAATAAAATCTAAATCATTAAAAATATTAAAAAATTTTAAAAAAACCTAAGTCAGTTTGACATATCTTTGAATCAGGACTTAATGCTTACGCAAATAAGTTTTTAAATTCTTGAGTACTGAAATTTGTTACATCAACAGGTAATTTTTATAGTATACGCGAGAACAATTAGAAAAAGTTTAATATAAGTAAAAATTTCATGGAAAAGAGTTGTGAGAGATTTCTGTTGGTTTTTTATAGAATTGTATAACTTAAACAAATGAGATATGGTGGTTTGTTTTGTTGAAGTACAATCCACTTTGTTTATATGTGTTGACTCAGGAGGAAGTAAAAACGCAACCACTCACTAGTCCAACTGAACAAGGACGTAGTACCGGAAATTGTTCCGGTTCTTATTCCGTTGCTAGCAGATACTTTATCTTCTTGTCTTTCTTGTGTAGTAAATAACAATCTAAGGATTGCATTCAAAAACCACAGTTTATAATAGAATCACGTCAACGGTTTGTGGTAACAAAACTAATTTTGTAAAAATTTGTAATTTTTATATATTCACTATTACTTTATCATGTTTCTAAATTTTTTTTCTGGCTTATATAAACTCACATAATTAATAACACAGAAAATAATTTTGAGTATCAATTGTGTTTATAAATTTTAAATTAATTCCTAGTCTATTCAAACAAAGGTCCTCCTCCTGAATATGATGATGTAACCGAGCCGTAACTCAACATATACACGGAGTGCTCACTGATGTGAAGATTATAGTAACGGCGGACAAGTAAACAGGGTCCGGTGTTGTCATACAGCTAATTTCCGTCCAGTTTAAGCTAACTAAGAGATGGAAGGGTTTATATCATCTGCGTGCAGCCCTACTTAGTAAGTGACTATATTATATAATAGAGCGTTGGAGGGACTTCAACGCAAGGGCTGTCGAGTGGGGAATGTCTCTCACCAATATCCCCGGGGGAAGTACATCCTGGACTTTGCTGCCAGGGGCTGGAGACTCGTTGTTATCCAACGAGGGCAATTACGCCTACTTTCCACGCACCCGGGTCAAAAGTCACGATCCCCGACATAACCCTTGCGCAGAGTCACTCTTGCCGCGATCTCACACTGGATGGTGCATGATGATGTACACTGCCAGTGATCATCAGTAATAATCTTGTTTGAATGTAACGGACGGGCCTGCGAAGACCTTCTGCAACCTCGAGAAGTACCGCTTCCCATGGAATACTAAGTACAGCTGGGACGCGGGAAAGTTCAACCGATGTCATCTTACGGGCCGCAACGCGGGAACCTGCGGTGCACGTTGGGCTTGCACCGAGACATTGGGTTTCGGTCAGTGATGGACTAATAAACCTCGTACTGCGATAGTCCATGCCGCGCAGGAGAATAAGTTGCAACAAGCAACCCGTTTATTGTGGACAAACGAGATTGCGGATCTCCGTAAGCCTGTTTAAGAACCAAAGAGGTGCCATGAGAGCTAGAAATCCCTTCAGACCGAGGTCTAAGACGGAGGCCTAATAAGGCTGTCTAAGAAAGACTCTCCGCCGGGCTATCAAACCGGAACGCAAGCATGACTGCTGGCGGAAACTCAGGGAGGGACGTCGATATCCGATCCATGGGATCTGGGGTACAAGATTTAACCCGAAAGATTGGCGCACGATCACCTCTCATCCGTCATGGACGGCCCACCATGGAGAAGGTTGCCAGTCCCTGTTTCCAACTCATCCGCCGAGGCAAGAATCATATTCCGATAGGGTGGAGGACATCCGCTTTTCAGTAATGAGGACTGGAGACGGCTGTCCTCCGTCCCGGAAGAACAACAAGCACCTGGTCCAGATGTGGATTCCCGAGTGAAGACTCTTAAACAAGTTTCCAATCACAATCCAAGGATTCTATAAATATGTATAATGCCTGCCTTTCTGAAGCGGTGTTTTCCCGTCCCGGTGGATAAAGACCAGGCTTGTACAAATTAGCAAGGAAGGTGACCCTGACCTGCCTTCGTCCTACAGCCTTTGTAGTATGTTGGACACAGCAGGAAACTTTTTGAGAAGTTGATCCGCTCCCGACTGACATAGCCGAGGAAAGCTGGTCGGGGAATTTGTGCCCCACGGCAGGGAGGTTGGGGACGCGCTTCAGGAAGGGGCGGTCAACCATTGACGCAATTGAAGAGGAGTCCGGAGCAGCAGTTCAGATAGGCTTGAGAGTCCATAGTCGGGATCTCTCGTCGAGTTGTCTTCTGTTACGCTTGATGTCAGAATGCTTTCCAATTCGGCGAGGATGGGCTGATAATTAGATGCATTGCGGAACACCTTTCGCATCCCAGCGTACCTTGCTTCAGCTCATCGTAATGACTATCTCGAGCCCGACTCCGTATAAACGACACTAAGAAGGGACGCGGGACAATGAATGTGACCTTCGCGCGCCGCGCAGGGGGCGTCAATTCCTTGTCCGGATCTCTGGAATGTCCTACCTATGACAAGTCCTTCTGAGGTTCCGAGATGCCGGATGAGACATGATTTAGGCGTTGGGTACGCCGATGACATGTCGCAGCACTGATTGCCGCACGCAACGTTGAGCTGGCCCAAGCTGAAGCTGAACCCAAGTCATGCGCGTCGTGAACAACTGGATGGAGATCACGGGCTATCTCTTTTGCTTTGGCTAAGACAGAGATGTAATCTTGACTAAGTAAGAGGAATGACACTGTCGTTCTATCTTTCGAGTGGGGTGGGGTGACTGTCCAATCTACCGTGCCGCAAGTAACCTTGGTGTATGGTGACAATAAGCTACCTGGAGACCACAATTTTCCGTACTCGCGGACAAGGCCGGCTAAGGTAGTGCAATCCCTTAGTAGGCCTAAATGGCCAACGTCGGTGGTCCCAGGTCTAGCCCGAAGAACGACTCCTCCTGTCTTGCAGTCCCGGTCCTCCTCCTTTACGGAGCTGATAGTGGGCAGATGCATTTAACACAGAGTTAATCGGATGCGCTTGCTCGGGATGCAGCGACAAGCAGCTCCTCAAGTCGCATCAGCATATCGTACAGTTTCTGAGCCTGCCGTCCTGGTGATTGCTGAGTCATCCCGGTCAAACTTCTTGCTGAGAGAGGAAAAGCAATATACCAGCGAAAAGGCGAATCGGCAAGGAACTGTGCCACATCAGAAGAGCGCAACCCGCCCTACCGGCAATGGCAGAGTTTGTGGTGATCAAGAGAACCCGAGGACAGTTGGACAGCACGGCTGCTACCGATGGTCAGCTCTGGGTGAACACGGCGACATGGTGAGTGGACTGATTACCTCACCCGTTTCCTCACCGATCATGATATTTCAGTCCTCACCGTTTTCTTGCAGCGAAAGACGTTCAACGGACTGCATTTATGCCCGGTGATCTACCCGCGATGATGTCGGAGCAATAATCAATTCTTCTCCGCTAGCCACGACATTGGGAAAAGGGCCCCGCCTTGAGGCCAACACGCACTCGTGGTGTCTCTCATTTTTTCGGTGGGACTCTGTCTACGTCTCTACAGGTATCATATGCGGATATGTCAGGACAACTGGAACTGTGTGTGCCATCATTTTGTCCAGTCGGTATTATCCGCGCTAAAAAGATAGAATCTAGACCTAAATGCGGAGTACAGCCAACCCACACACACAGACCTTTCACCTCTGCGACACTCAGAGCTGAGCATAGGCGCGAGCCCTTAGTGCTTAGGTTAAAATCAGACCTAACCTGAAGTAATGTCACAAACAGTTTCCGGGTTGGGACCTGATACAAAGTATAGAGGAGGTTTTTAGCTGGGATAGTTTTTAACCACCCTTGTGGAGAGTCCCCACACTACAGCTGGCCACCTGTGTGCGTAAATGCATTTCCTTCCTCTCCCTAAAAAAAAAAAACAAGTAAAGTGGTTATATTAGTATTCTGGCTAAGGAGAACTTAATAACTCATCATTTTATCTATTAAATGTCCTAATTTGTTTTACATGTTGGACCGTATATAAATAGTGTATATGACAATTCCAGTTTGAGCGCTGTATTAGAAATTTTTTACGAGAGTGCGAATAACACTCACTATTACAACCTCCAAGCTACAATCACTTACCCCCCTCTCATGTTTTAACATTACGTAGTACAAATGGCGCACTACCAATATAAATAACAATAACAATTTACTGTTTCTGAGTTATTACATCAAATCTAAAGACAAACAACATGAATCTTGGGAGGACAATAGATGTTCAACAATAGAGATTTTCATGAGGCGCGTATATGACTTTATAATTCCAATGTGCACAGTACGGTACCTACAGTATGTCATCCACCAAATTAAAAATGTATCAAAGAGGAAGTATTCCTATCACTTAATAGAATTTATTTATTTCAACTGTTCACATGAACATGCTCTCTCATATCGTTAATAATTAATGCATAATAAATTTTGGAAACAAATAATATTATATTATGCAATGCCAAGGCTCTTTAATACCTGGCTAGTATTGAAATTTTACTTTTTTTAGAATGAGATAAATACCTTGGGAGAAATGAGGCCTGGGTCCATGCCAAAAACATCAATGGTTAAATATTCCGCACACTTTAACATTCCTTAGTCCACAATCCACAAGAAGGTCCCTCTGAACGAGTGAGTGCTCCAACCGACGATGCATACAGTCAATCTTCCACAGTAATATACATAAGTGATATTAGTCAATGTACCAACATCCAAATATAACTTTATAGAGAACCAATAGATTAAATATTTTGAGAAACTATTAATTTATATTTACAGACTATGTTTTATCTAATCTATAAAAATGAAAAAAAGTAAATACAACTATATCAACAGCAAGCAGTAACTTTCTTCTGCAAATATGAGCTAATAAAAAATAATTGAAATAAAATAACTATTTATAATTAATGTGCTTATGCAATATGTTAAGCCGATGAGGCTACATTAAAATTCTGGTTATAAATGGCATATATGCCTTAGTTTAATTTCAATAAACACATATGAATCACACAAAAAGTACTTTGCCTCCGCCGGGAGTGCGAAACCCGGATCCTTCTCACTTGCCGGGTGAATGTGGTTGTTGGGGATAGGTGGAGGAGGAAGGGGGTTGGGGGGGGGTGGGGGGTGAGAGATGGTTGGGGGGGGGGGGGGGGCCTACCATTACAACAACCTCACCAGAGCGTTTAACTTACTTTCCGATCCAATATATTTTGTATGTTGAGCCGTATCTGTTCCACATAATGTTTTTAAAATAAAGCAAACTAACATATGATCGGAAGATCAAATACCTGTCAAACGACTTTTTTATTTACATTAAATTGTATAAATGGCAATAGCAGCTATTTTAATTTCAATAAACATTGAATTACAAAATAGTACTTGCTCCGCCGGGAGTCGAACCCGGATCTCTCACTTGCCGGGTGAACTTGTGCTACCATTACACCACAGAGCGTTTTACTTTTTTCCGATCCAATTATTTTGTAGTTTGGCCCGTATCTGTCACATATATGTGTTTAAAATAAGCAAACTTAAAACCTCATTTTGACTCCCGGCGGAGCAAGGTACTCTCTTTTTGTGATCCATGTTTATCTATAGAAATTAAAATAAGGCTATTGCCCCAATGTATATCAATTTAATGTTTAAAATAAAAATCGTTTTGACAGGTATTTTGTCTTCCGATCATATGTTAGTTTTGCTTATTTAAACACATATGTGACAGATACGGCCAAATACAAAATAATTGAATCAGAAAAAGTAAACGCTTTCGCCCCTGTGGTGTAATGGTTGCACATTCACACGGGCAAGTAAGAAGATCCGGGTTTTTCGAACTCCCGTGCGGAGCAAGTAATCTTTTTTGTGAAATCAATGTATGAATGAGTCTAACATTGTTATAGTAGAATTATTTAATACAACAATGATATTGAAAAATATTAGAATCTTCTTAAATATTTTGGGAGACTTTTACCAATTGTAAATTTTTGTTATAATTTTATCCCAGTCAATGTTTTACTAATATTAATACAAAAGTAGATCCCTATCTTAGGAATGTAAAATAAACTAGCGAAAATTAAGGTCTACAAGTAACATTATTAGTATTTGTCCTCGCATCGAATAACACTATTTGTTTTAAAACCTATTTACGTCCTAGTCCAGAAAGTCCGGAGACATATAATCTTCTAAAATAAAGTAAAAAACATAAATAATACCGTCAAGACTACCTTTTTGAGAAGAGTAACAATATTTATCCTAAAAAGGTACTCCATAGGGAGAAGCAGGTACTCAGGTAATTTATTACAGTATCAGTTTCTTCTTGTGTTCAAAATATCGTCAGAACGCAAATTCAAGTTTCCTTATAAGTATCAGAAGACTAGAAAGGTTCTCCTAGACTATATGTACTGCATCATTATTCATCACAAGCTTTATCTGTGGAAATAGTTCCCAGAAATACAGAACATTCGTTACCACTTACAAGCGTTATACCTACCCATCTAGTTTCCCTAGAAATATGGACATTCATTAACTCCATAAAAGCGTTATCTTTGGACCAGTTCCTAATAAATAGGACCCTTACGGTAACTCACATACAAAACGTTTATACATAGGTTTTAGTTTTCCTAGAAATATGGGAACTTTGAATTACTTATTACAAACACTATCTATTGGTCTAGTTCTAATGCAGCAGGGCTTGTTTTAGAGGTTCATTTCAACCGTTTTTCATGATAATTAATTTTAACATATATTTATCTCATAATTTAATTGTTAAATAATATAAACCAAATTCCTAAAAATATCCTATTATAGATATTATTCCAATTAGTTTTATTTTTATTGAATTGTATTCCGATGGTTTAATTACATTACTTTCCTATTCTGCAAAAGTTACCTATCAGAATAAAAAAATAATTAAATTGTAAAACCTTTTTTATATGAATAAGTTCCATGTCAGATAAAAAATTAATCCCAAAAAAAGAGCTAAACTTTTATTAACTATACCCATGAAGACAGAGACTCGGCAAAAATCAAAGTAGCTGACAGTTAAAACAAATTTTTGGACTTGTATCCCGCATAGTGAATCTCTGTCCAGGGGCGAGGGGGGCGTGTAGAACATGGTAGAACAGTTATCAATTACTTTCCTACACGAATACTGCCTAGTTGACCGTAATTATGCTGTATCATCTCTGGTGATTTAACTTAAACTGGATTACATATGATAAAAATCAACGATGTAAATTATAATTTTTAATTCTAAATTCAAAGTAATAAACATACATTGTGTAGTATATTTATCAATATTATTTTAACTAAAACTGTACTTTAAAACTTTACTATCCGTCCATTAAAGTAAACCAACTTCATTACAAATGCTTTTCTTACATAATTAATTTGACTGAGACGTTAGAGAAGAAATGGGCTGGAAGAATTTAATTTCTATCAGTTCGTCTGGTCCTGCACGATATCATCGAAAACAAAATAATCTTGATGAAGAAAAAACTTTTTATTTTTTATTTTTTATAAAGGTTATCATCAAGATAAAGCATAGGAATATTGTTGGAGAGTAAAGCAAACCATATTCAAATTTGTTTTTTCTTAACTGTGATGACAAGAGTACATTAACTGAATAAATAGATAGATAAATTTAATAATTTTATAACACTAAAGAAATAATTCATTGGGAGACGCCAAAGGAGATATCTGTACAGTCCAACGAGGTTCACCCAGGGCAGGCAATTGATACATTAAGGAGGCCCACTTACATCTGAGATTGTCAGGCAAATATTGGAAAATCCAGTATTTATAAAGAAAGAAAATTTATAATTTTTAAAACAAAAAAAATATTAAATTCATAACAAAAATTTGAAAATTGGATTATTGAATATATAATTTAGTAGTTAGAACACTATTCAAAAATAAAAACAAACAGTTTTTTTCTTTTTTTTTTAAAATAAGAAGCCATAAATGTTAACTGAATACTTTTTTAAATGCTAGAAAGTGTAATGTAAAATAAAACCACTTTTTTTTTGTTGAATAGTAAAGTCAAACTGGAAAAAGTTTCAACTCAAAAGGAATAAAATAGAAATAAAGCTTGTTTTTTTTAATTCATCAAAATTAGCAAATTTATATGTAGTAATTATGGATTTTTGGGGCGATATATAAATATATCACAATGGGGAGGGGGAGAGGAGGTTTAAAACAAATTATTGGCCAAAATCTTACTCTAGTCATTATAGAAGTATGTAGTATTCCATAACTATGAATGATAACAAATCATAAAATATAAACCTATCTCAATAGGGACGAATATTTATGCAAATTCTCCAATAAGCGTCAATCAATATTCGTAGTTATTAACCGAACGCCCTATTTAAAATCTGCAGTGTTGGAATTAAAATTTTTATTCTTTTTTGAAAGAGAAATTAGTTTTTAATGGTTTTTCAATTGTTTTTTTAATTTACAGCTTCCAGTGTCTTTGCTAGAAATTGAGGTAGCTTTTACTAATCTTCCACAATAAAATAAAGGTTCCTATTAATTTAAAAGTTACTATTGCCTTTGTTTAGCTTACTACAATTTAAAATAATAACAAGGTTAAACTGTTTCTGCAAATTGAATATTATCTACCGAAAATACAAAACAGTCCCTCCAGTTAAACAATAATAACGTCCCAGGGATTGCGAGCCAACATTCATTGAAAATCCTCATGTGCTGGGATTATGCAAGTAAATCAGTGTGATGGAATGGGTTTAAAACAAACGAGGGGAAAAGATTTATTGTTTCCCCACAAAATTAAACTGGAATAATTATTCTTTTTTGTGATAAAAGATATAATGTACAACCGATATTTTCTTTTAAATTCCAGTGTAAAACGGAAAAACTTTTTATGTACGTGTATTCATAAAACTCAATAATTTTTAAATATCTCTTAGTTCTGATTTAGTTTTCGGATAATTATAAATATAAAGCAATGGTACAAAACATCAATAATGCTTAAGGGAGTAAATATAGATAAGATTTAGCAATTAAATTATGCATTTTCTTCATAATTCCTCGTTTTTTCAACTGTTCCTTAAATGTAATGTCAGCAACAAAGAAATATGTATATGAATATATATGTATACTTCTTAGTTACTTCGTTTCTTAGTTAGGCATTCAATGCTTTTAAATTTTACTCTATTATACAAAATTATGTAAAAATAGAGATATATAGGCTGCAAAAAAACTCCTTTGGTTTATCCACAATACTCCATTGTGTTGAAGATGTGGTCTTATTCAATCGGTAGGTGAACAAGTGTCAGATCTCAGATGTTGTACTCAGAGGAATCCGAATTGCGTTTAATCTTAATATTCTTATTATTTATTTATATTAATTTATCTATATATGTTCAATACTGGTACAATTCAAGTTTTCAAAATACATTTGTACTATTCACAACTGGAAACTATTTAAATATTTTCTTGCATTAAGAATTAGAAATAGATATTAGGTTCAGATATAAATGAACTAAAATTTAACTCCACAAATTAATCAACTGTCATTTTTTATGTTTATAAACACAAAAAGTACGCCTCGAAATGAACAGCATAACAGGTTCGCTGAAGTTTATTGCAGAACGTCCATGCTCATTTCATTATATAACGACAATCATAAGGCAAATATATGTTTACATTCCTGACAAAAATTGCGTCAAGCTGAAAAGTGATAGGTTTCAACTGCGCTCATCCGCAATATCCAAGCATCATAACAAATCTCATTGATCATTTTGTTTTAAGTGCCTAAATTAAGTTTCATACAAAATTGAAAGCTCTACAAAAAATTCATTCTCGATATATCTTGCCACGTGATTCACAGTTTTAGTCAATACATTTGGTATCATATAGTTCTTTAAGTAATAATATTGTACACAAAAAGTCAATATAAAATGATGTGTTAGGATAAATATTCTACATCTGTTAATACGTATGTCTCTTATGCAAGAGTTTCTTTACAAATATATTTATTGTACTATTTTCTCGTAGCCGTTATGGAGTGACATGCACCATAATACAACTCAGTTTTCTTACACATAAAACAAACTTCATACAAAATGTCAAGCCTGATAGTAAATTCCCTTTTTGAGATATCCTGAGGGCAGACTAACAGACAGACAGAAATTATATCTTTTCAGTCCCACCACGATTGGTAGGTTACCCTAATAAGCAACTAATAAGTTCCTTAATTTCAGCTGTAGGTTCTTTTCAATTGAAATGTGAAAATTTTATAACTGTATTTGGGAACGGCTGAACATTATGGCAGTAAAATAATAAAATTTAAACGGATTAGTTTTTTGCTCTACTATGCCTAGTAATTACAGATTATATTTTTAAGTAAGCAGAGTGGAGTAATAGATGTCGTGGTTGTAGAATACGTAACCATTGATAGCTAAAATATTTACTAAACATTATCGTGAAGTGTGAAATTCGGTGTTTCAATGTAAGCATTGCTCTTGATTACCAGTAAGTTCTCTCAATCATGTAGGTTTATCGGAATTCTATCAAATTTCAAATTAAGTTTTACTAATTACTAATGATTACCCTTCCTTTAGTAAGGTTATTAAATAACAACTGTTAATAAATATTTATAATTAATAAATTCATCAAGAGATTTCAAAAGATTCACTTCAAACAGTTATATCCAAAGATATACACCATAATCAGAAAACTCTAAAGTTTCAAACGCAGTTATTTTTATTGTTTATTGACAGGTTCTTTAATAGTTTATTTATTATAACAGTGCGTAATTTTAGTTGACAAAACATGTATATATTATTTTATAATACAGATTACAAGTTATTCGGATACTAAGATGAACTAAATAAAACAAGTATAATACTAAGTAGTGCTTCCGGCTCATTCAAAAGATATTTTAAATTTGTTTTAGAGTAAAATTTAACTAATTTTATTTCCTATAGGATTTTAAATGTAATTAAATGTAAATAGCCCTCGAAATACAAATAAACTTTAAAACTTTTTCAAAGTTCCCTAGTAAACCTCCACAATTTAGAAAAATTTTAAACGGCCACCATACTGAAATAAAATGGTGAAACAAGCGGGCCAATGTATGTTGGTGATATGTATGTATATACACATTACCACTTGGTGAAATTTTGCATGAAGTTATGAGGAAGAGTTACGTCAGAGCTACTACAAGTACAAGAGTAATAGTCAGAATTTCTTTAGAAGGTACACTAAACACAAAACAAGATTTTTAGTTTTATATAGATAAATAAATATTTGTTTTTGCTATAAAAATAAGTTCTTATAATATTTCTATTTGCAGTATAGAATAAACCTAAAATGATCACTGTACTTATGTGTAAATTAAAATAAAAAGCGCTTAAGTTTTTAGGGATTTCTCTGAATCCAAACGAGTTTGGCCCTCTCTCTTTCCATATATTTGAATTACGTAATTCTCTCATAATTAGCTTACCAAGCTGGCAAAAGTACTTACGTGATATATAGAAAATTGTAAGAGTTATATGTAGGTAAGGTATAAAGATTATTACAAGCTTCTCTCTTTTTATATAATTATATTAAGCAATCATGTTATGAAATGACATACAATTTAGTTATACTTAAATACATCGAAATCTAAGAGACATTCTTCATCTTTTGCGTTACCATTCATTAAGTATTAATTTGTCTTTCTGGCGCTTTTCGAGCCTTCGAAAGAATAATATGGTACTCCTCTCGACGACTCTCGAAGATTCTTGTTTTTTTCCCTATGTGTGGTTAGTGTAGCCTTGTGACCTACTGATATTATATAATACTTTTCGTTACTAAAAGCTTTTTTGGTTGAGAGTCGCTATGTTTGTACAAGTTAATTCTTTAAAAACACATATTTCTTTGCGTTAAGTTTAAAAGTGTGCTATGTGATTTTGGTATTAATTTCTTTTAGGATATATAATTGTCATATATAATAAAGACAATCTTAGAAATAAGAATAATTTGAAGTTTTAAAAATATTTATCTTAAATATCTATATTTTCCACCGTGGGATATTTTAAAGAAATTATTTACCTTGGGTATCTTTTTGGAAATGAATTTAATTATGTACTCCTGTATACAAATGATTTCTTTCAGATCAAGATCTACATTCCGTAAGCAGTCCCGATCTAAGTCGGAAGATGCACTTACATACTTTACGAGTAATGTACTTACATAAGTAAATCCAGTAACACTTACTAGGACCAATAACATGGTCTAGAATTACCATAGGAGTTGAACACTCTGTTTTATTTGCTCCTAAGTGAAGG
This sequence comes from Homalodisca vitripennis, assembly GCF_021130785.1. NCBI lineage: Eukaryota > Metazoa > Arthropoda > Insecta > Hemiptera > Cicadellidae > Homalodisca > Homalodisca vitripennis. The sequence continues at coordinate 2,746 of NW_025776211.1, read as the reverse complement.
TAATTTTTTGTCGGAAATAAACACTTTAAAACTTTTACTTCACTACAACCCATTCCATTGCGTATGTTCCAGAGTTATCTATTATTTCAGTGATTGAGAAAAACGCTGAATATCAAAACACATGTTTGAAACTCATAACGAGGAAATTCGCATTGAAATAATCCAATTAAAGCGTCCCGACGTAATGAATAACTTTACCTCAACGAATTGTTCGTATGAAAAAATCAACACACTTTACTAAGCTTGACATGGTAATTTTAGTTATACGGTTCGTTTCATTCTGTATTAGAAATATGTGACGTAAGAGAGTTTCAGCGTCAGCGATTTATAGATTACATATATTTATATGATCATAAATTATTTAATCGTTAACTCTGATATAGTAATATAATGTACTACAATGAATAGAATAGTACAGCTTATACTTTGCGTAAATCCCTCACACACATTATGCTACACAATACTATCACGACTTATTTTATTCTAACCTTTATTTTCAAGATTAAAAGTTATATAAGCTATGCTAATCTTTCAAATCGTTTACCAATGAAGAGTGCGAAATATATGTGACAGAAGGAGAGTAGCATTTTATGTCCGTATGATAATAAATGAAGGTAATATACGGCTTAAATCTCCACTTTAGCAGTGGAAAATCAATATGACTATATGATTTGATTAAAAATGTCTTGTTGCTCTCCTACTTTATTCCTTTATATTATTACACTCTGATACCAATAAATTAATTATGCAGACTGGACTTCAAAAGAGTTCATAGAGGCTGTGGAATTCTACAGAGACATTTCCCGAGGGAAGAATATTCCAGAATTCGGTGATAATCTTCAGTGGTTGTAAAATCCAAGAGTGTATGAACTTCAAGATACTGAGTCTTTTTTTAGATTCAATTCAGCATTAACGTCCAGAATCTCTTAGAGGCCAAAATCTCGAATATCCGTGATGATTTTGGAACTCCCAGTGCCAGAATTCTTCCAAAAGCCAGGAGTTTATAGAATTGTGTATCCGGAAGCTAAAATTCAAGAGTACTCGCACAGATTTAGAATTGCCAATGAATGGTAGAATGTTTAAAATGAGAGAGTAAAACTCCACATAATAAGTCTGTGAGCTTCCATAAGCCGAGAAATGCCCATAAAATGCGTGGAGTTATTGGACACAACTCCCCAGACATCACGTGGGACAACCAGACACAGATCCCTTGGCCGGATATTCCTTAATGGTTGGATCAGGAATAAATATTTCGTTAGCTCATAGACTTATAACACTAAAGAATGATAACCAGTAAATTACCATATGTTTTCAGAGCTTTGGTTATTGTAATAAGTTGCGTATTGGCAATTAAAAAGTCTTTCCAACTGACTTCCTTTCCCCCCAAGTATGTTCAGTTAAAAATCTTTCCGGTAGAACATTTGGTATGTATATAAAGTATTAAGAAAATTTTTTATTTGCGGCAGTGGGAATGTTTTGGAAACAAATGATTTGTTGCTCAAGGACCAGAAGTATAAATAAACAGAATTTTCAGAATACCAAAAGTAAAAACAAAAGAATCTTTTAAGAAATTCCCATTCAGTATATAGGGACTCGAAGGCATGCTTAACTCAGATTCCAAGCGAAATAAAATCATGCCAATGTCTTGAAATTGTTTTTCTAAAATGCTGAAATTCTTGGCTTTTGAACTACATCTTGATATTGGTGAATTTACAAATGTTTTGAGCTGAAATATTCGATTTTTAGTTTTTTTTTTTTTCAAATAGTAACACAGATTTTCGTGTGTATGTAATAAGGGTTATTTTATTTTACCACTTATTACAACTTTTGTTATTTTTCCTTGTAATAAGTATTGGCCGAATTTATAATCAATGTATCAGATTTATTGTGATTTATAGGTTAGTGAATGGTAAATTTTATCTATTGTATTGTATATTTATGTATACTGTATGTATGTATGTGTATGTGTGTATATGTATGTTTATGTATGTATATATAAGTGTATACGTATGTGTGTATGTATGTATGTATGTATATGTACTGTTTATCATTATATGCCTCTGGACGTTGTAGCTATATGCAGACGTCATGGAGAGCAGCTTGTTGGCTGGAATATTGTTTATTACTAGGCAAGGACTCTTTATATTTTATTTTGTAAATTGTTTTGTTCTTGTTACGCTGACCAGCTACTGGTTTTTGGTCAGTGTATTTCCTAAGAATGTAAATCGTTTTGTATTTGTCTTGTAAATGGTGGAAATAAAGTATTATTATTATTATTATTTCTTTGAAACAGGTAGATTTTAGAGCCTGTAAGTTTTAAAAGGAGTAATCATCTATCTAAAGCTTGTAGAAGTTGAACAAAAAGGTTTTTAAAACTAAAATAAATCAGGAGCTGCAATTTTGTTAAACACGTTATTAATTTGGAGTTAACAAAATGTCGGAACGGAATTCCTGATATTATTTTAGTTTAAAATTAATTTCATTTTGACTACTAGCGTCGACATGATGTACGCGTATTTAAAAACTGGTCGGGAGAACCCATTATTGTTTTAAGTAGCTAATTAAATTCTATAGCCTGCTACATATATTTTCATTTATCTAAATTGATAAAAACATTAATTTAACTTAAACGCTAAGATTGTTATGAATCATATGACTTCCAATTTGCAAAACACATTAGAGCCCAATCATTTGAAGACCATTCCAGTGGTGGAGACGAAAGAAGTAATTACACCTTTCAAGATTT